>NW_015166434.1:757885-761174 GCF_001447785.1 Gekko japonicus | reverse complement strand
TGCCATCTGCTATTTTTCCCATAATAAATTGCATCCAAAGCTTATCATACCATAGGTCTAATGACGGGCCTGAGACTGATTTCCATCTAGCGACTACAGTAATTCTAGCTGCAGCCAATAATAAAGAGATTGTTTCTGTCATTCGTTTTGGGGGAAGAGACTCTGGCCACACTTTAAGTAATATTAATTCAGGATTAAAAGGTATCATCAGACCAGTTATCTGTCTGATAGCCGTTGCTATGTCAACCCAGAATTTTTGCATACAGGGGCATTCCCACCAACAATGCCAGAATGTCCCGGGAAGACCTTTCCAGCATAGTGGGCTGGTTGTTCTAATTATACCCAGAATTTTTGGATACAGGGGCATTCCCACCAACAATGCCAGAATGTCCCAGGAAGACCACAGCCTTTCCAGCATAGTGGGCTGGTTGTTCTATTTATATTATTCAATCTTTGGGGAGTATAGTACCATCGAGTCATTCATTATTTTAACAAACTGAAAATTAATGTTAAAAACTTTTGATTTGTTTGATGGGGCTTGCCACACGCTTTGCCAAAATGAGTCTGAGAGTTCTTTACCAAGATCTTCTTGCCATTTCTTTTGAAAATTGAATTGTTCTTCCTTAATATTTCTAAGTAAGATTTGTTGTATGGAGGAAACTAAACCCTTTGATTCACCATCATAGTTTTTGATGAGTGATTCAAACTCTGATAAATGTGTAAAAGAGTGCCTGTTCGCTTGAGTTTCTCTATAACATCTCTAGCTTGGAGATAACTAAACCAATGAATCCGTATTTGCGCTTTCCTTTCCAATCGGTCTTTCTCCAGCACATACGGTCCCAAATTTTCAAGGAGGGGTTTAAGAAACTATTGTCTTTTATTTGGGGAGATCTGTTACCTGTCTTTGACCAGGCATGATGGCTGCCTAGGAGTTCACACAGTAGAGCAGCCTGCTCTTGCTCTCACCAGTTTCCCCTGAAGGCATTTGTGTAAAGAGCTGGACTAAAAAGAGCTCTCTCCAAAGGCTTCCCCCTCCCTGGTGAGGAGGGGTGGACAAAGAGCCAGGCTGCGATGGCCCACTTAGGAGTGATGATGGCCTATTCCCCCTCTGCTGAGGTGTGTGGACAAAGAGCTTGACTGAAATGGCCCTCTGGGGAAAAAAAATATGGATGGATCATCATGCATAGATTTTTAAATTTAAGGTAGAAGATTTCAACTTGTAATAATTAATATTGGCCCTAGTTGGATAAAAATCAGAGGGAAGTGTATGGCTTGAGTTTCTCTATAACATCTCTAGCTTGGAGGTAACTAAACCAATGAATCCGTATTTGCGCTTTCCTTTCCAATTGGTCTTTCTCCAGCACATTCCCTTCATATGTCCAATCTATAGGACGGGCTATTCCTGCTCTAAACCATTGATATGGTCAGGAGTGCAACTGGAGAGTTCCGCTGTAGGAGGACTTTTTTCAAACGGTCCCAAATTTTCAAGGAGGTGTTTAAGAAACTATTGTCTTTTATTTGGGGAGATCTGTTAGCTGTCTTTGACCAAGCATGATGGCTGCCTAGGGGTTCACACAGCAGAGCGGCCTGCTCTTGCTGTCACCAGTTTCCCCTGAAGGCATGTGTGGAAAGAGCTGGACTCAAAAGCGCTCTCTCCAAAGGCTTCCCTCTCCCTGGTGAGAAGGGGTGGACAAAGAGCCAGGCTGCAATGGCCCACTCAGGAGTGATGATGGCCTATTCCCCCTCTGCTGAGGTGTGCGGACAAAGAGCTTGGCTGAAATGGCCCTCTGGGGGAAAAAAACATGGATGGATCATCATGCATAGATTTTTAAATTTAAGGTAGAAGATTTCAACTTGTAATAATTAATATTGGCCCTAGTTGGATAAAAATCAGAGGGAAGTGTATGTTGGAGGAGTGGCTTCCTTTGACACTGTCTGTGCCTCCCTAATGAGGTTTTCTGTCTACTTGAACATGGCCAAAAACACATTTCTTCCTTACTGGAACTCTTGCCTTACATCTCGGACCCATTAGATCCTGTCCTTCATTTGCCCTTTTCTCTGTTCCCATTGACCTTGACCAAAAAGTAAAGTTATTTTTCCAGGCCTATGTATATTTATGGAACTAGCCAATCATTTTCAACAGCTATGTAGATAGCATTCGTTTTCTTGGTAATTCTATGCGCCAAGCGGGTAAAATGGAGCTGATGGGAACTCTCAGTATTTCATCCAGGTATGCCATCTTCAACAATGATACCTTACAGTCAAGGAAAATGGCTGCTCAGATAAAAACAGCAGATGGGTTTGTGGGTCAGAGAAACCTTATGTATTCCTTTATTTGTAGCTGGTATTGAGGTTTGAGTGTTACGCGATAGCACATTGCTCCTTGACATTTTTATGTGGATCAAATCACTTCTGTTGGAATCTATTGAAAACACAGATGTGGAAGATACTGTCAAGTCCAAAGCCTTTTGGGGTGGACATGAGAGGTGCTGACAGCAATTGCTGAATTACTTCAGAAGTGTGCATTCGCCATGGTAACCAATGTAACACATCCCACTTTACTTCACAGGCTACCTGAATCACAGCAAAAACATTCAGTATTGTGAGTGGCAGTGACTTAAACCAGGTTGAAAATTTTAATCTGAAATTCAAAGGGCATCTTTCTATCACTATCTGTGTAGCAAATGGGTTGGAGAGAGTCAGTTCTTTCAGTCTCACCCCCCTGTCCAAAATGGCTTTTGTTCATGCAGATCCCATGATCCCCAGTTTAGGATTTGGTGGCCTTCTCCTCCTTTTTCTCCTGTGGAAGGCAGTTGGGTCTAACCCAATATGCCAGCACTTTACTCATTAGTATCCTTGCACCTCACCTGCTTATACTGATCGGCAGTCCTTCCAACAGTCCACAGCAGAATTAATTTGAGGTCCCCCACTGGTGGACCTCCTGATGGCACTGGTATTTCTGGCCACTGTGTGATACAGAGTGTTGGACTGGATGGGCCTTTGGCCTGATCCAACATTGGCATCTCTTATGTTCTTAGACAATCTTAGCTAAATGTCTTATGGATGTCCAGCAAATAATCTAGTCTCTGAATTAGGTCTAAAGCAGACCATCCTATCATAGTGCCCACTGTGAGTTCTTTCTCCATAACTTTGCTGTCTGTCTGTCTGGCTATTTAGTACATTTTTATCTCTCACCCTTTGAACAAGCAACTCAAAACAGCATACATGGGTCTTTCTTCTCCATTCTGTTCCCACAACAGCCTCATGAGGTAGTTTGACTGAAAGAGTG
>NW_015166434.1:753153-757838 GCF_001447785.1 Gekko japonicus | reverse complement strand
AGAGTGTGTGTGGCCCAGGTCACTTGGCGAGCTTCATGTCAGAGCGGTGATTTGGACCCTGGTCTCCAGATCCTAGTCCAACATTATAACCACTACACTACATTTGCTTTCAACCTAGGAAAGGCAATCTGGGGGGTTTGAATTGGCACTGCAGTAGGACTTCCAACACTGGCTCACCTGAAATTCTTGTGTATTGTCTGTTGTAGCGTGTAATCAGCTGTGATTTGAGTGACTGCTGATTCAAACATTGTGTCAGGAATTTATTTGGTGGTCTTGAACAAGCCTCTTTCAGCTTTAGTCCTTCCCATCCACAATAATAATACCCAGGCCTGTAGCCATATGGGGCATTTCAGGGTGATGCCCCCTCAAAAATGTGCCCTGCCACCTCCCTCCTGGTCCCCCCTCTCCTCTCCTCTCCTCTCCCCTCCCCACCCCTCCTTAGCCTGCATGAGCTGCTGCTGCATCTTTTTCACAGCCAGCAGCCATTTACTCTTTTAAAAGACTTGGGAACAAGCAGCCACGTGTTTAATGTCATGTTGTGTGACTCCAATAAAGGATCCTTTTCTGGAAACCGCAAGGAAATGCCACAGTGGCTGGGTGTGGTCCTGGAGATCTCCCCAAACCAGCCCCCATGGCCCTCGCTTCAAGTGTTCAATTGCCCTGCTTGGCATGGTGGAGGCAGTCCAGCAGGGCAGAATGGCCCGCCCCGGTGCCTCACTATGCCTGTGCTAGAGTGGCCTCAACTGCACCTGCGCCAGGGCAGTGTGGGTCCTGGGAGGAGCTTGTTGCTGGTGTCAGTTTGGTGTAGTGGTTAAGAGTGCGGACTCTAATCTGTGAAAACTGTGTTTGATTCCCCACTCCTCCACATGCAACTGCTGGTGTGACCTTGGGTCAGTCATAAGTTCTTTCAGTGCTCTTCTCAAGGGCATTTCCCCACTGCTGGAACTCCTGAGGGCACCTGGTATTTTTGGCCACTGTGTGACAGAGTGTTGGACTGGATGGGCCATTGGCCTGATCCAACATTGGCTTCTCTTATGTTCTTATGAGAGAGCTCTCTCAGTACCTGCCTACTTTACAGAGTGTCTCTTGTGGGGAGGGGAAGGAAAAGGGATTGTAAGCCATTCTGATACTCCTTTGGGTAATGAAGGGCGGGGTATAAATCCAATCTCTTCTTTGTCATGTGACACCAGCCTGCCTGCTTCCTCTGCGCAAAACTGGGCAGTTGGACACTGAGGCTCCAGGCCCACACCTAGCCCCTGTGGCATTTCCTTGCGGTTTCCAGAAGAGGGTCCTTTATTGAAGTCACACAACATGACATTAAACAAGTAGCTGCTTGTTTCCAAATCTTTTAAAAGGGGCCATGGGAGCTGGCTTTGGTTGGGGCATGTTTTTAAGTGTGTGGCTGTGAACTACCTTTAATTAAATTAGTGCCCCACAGCACCTTCCTGAAAAAAATTCTGGCTACGCCCCTGATAATACCACTGTATTGTAAAGATGATACGTGTGTAGAGCTTTAAACACTGCAAGTATTATGTAGATGATGACAGTGAACTTCTGTGAAGCTTGCCTTTTGGCTACTGACTTTCCTTTAAGTATTCTCACACACTTCAAACCCTAGATTAGCACTGTTCCTGTGCAATCCTAAATATGTGTATTCAAAAATAAATACCATTGAGTTTAGTGGGCTTACTCCTTAGCAAGTGTTGCAACACTGTGCGGACACCAAACAGAGACCTATGCGGTGATGATGAACAGCAGCAAAACAGTGGTTGTGATGACCACACTCAGTCCAGAAGGCCCCAGGAGGGTCTGTGGTTGCCCTGCAATGGAGACACTTTCCTGGGATTATGCCCCATTTTATGACATGGAACATACCGCTGAGTGCTGCTAAGGAGGCAATGACGGAAGGCCTGGTGGCAACAGTGGCAACACTAGTTCCCCCTCCCCCTGTCTGCAGCGTTGCCACCACAGAGGCAGTGATGATGGGCCTGGTGGTAGAAGTTCCTCCTCCCCCCCTGCCTTCAAGTGCTGCTACCAGCTCTCCTGCACACGGTGTCTTTGGTGAGGAGAGGCAGCAATGGTGGGACAAGCGGCCGCCTCAGCGACAGTTCTCAAGTGCAGAGAAGTTGGGGGGGGGCGGTAAATCCTTCTCCCTTTTTGGTAAGTTTTTAGATTTTTCTGCAAAGCTGGGGGGTTCCCCAAGTTTACAGGAAAATCTCTTCAGCTGATCCAGTCCGCAGATTTAAGTATCTGCAAATGTGGCAAGGTTGAGAATTAGATATATTGTTACTTCACTTTTCTCTTGTAATCCAAAGTAGTGCAATACTCTCAGAGGGACAATATCGACAGCTTTGTTTAAAAAAGCTTTTCAGCTTTCTCTTTCCAGCCTGCTGTGGATTTAGCCCTGTCCTGAGGGAAATAAATGAGAGTGGCTAATAGGTCAGGTAGCTTCACTGTTTTGTTTTAATTTGGAACAGTTAAGTTCTCTCAGTAAGGAGCAAGTTTAAATTTAGCAACAGATAGAAAAGACTGTTCAGAGGTGATACATGGACAGTACTGCTGGCTCACACAAGGTATGTTTAAAGGGTAGTACAAAAAAAAACCCCTCACAAGACATCAGCAAAGCAATCCATTGAAGTCAATGTTCTTAGAACAGGTAAAACCATAGTTTTGGGGGAATCCTACAGTATCACATGGAGGTGATGAGGTGGCACTGGAAGTGATGTTGGAATAATGCCTAGATGCATATCCCCACTACACTAAAATTCCCATCAGTTGCCAGCACAACCCTAACTTAGAACAATATAACTCTACTTAGGAGTCCAGTGTAATTTTGAGTAGTAAGTTAAAAGGCAAATAGAATGAATTTCTGTACTGATTTATCTGTTGTTGAATGTAATAAACTCTGTTGTAAGCCCCTGCCTAAAAGAAAATTGAGAAGTAATGTTACCCAAATCAGTCCCTAGGCTGGGCCTGTCACACAGGAGCATCCCCTTCATGTGTATGATGAAGACACAAGTCCAGGGGTGAAAAGGAATTTTTTAGCCTGTTGTATACCCAACTACCAATTTAACACAACAAATTTCAATAAAGAGAGGAGGGAGATAACACTTAAAATGTACAGTGTTGTGGTACAAAAGATTTTTGTCATAGTAATTTATATTAACCAGCACATGTTATCCAAGACACTGGGAATAGTGTAGCTACACTGTTTCACACTGCATTATGCTTTTGGCCCCCACACTGTCCAGTACCGCCTGTTTTGGTGGCAGCAGTATCATCATCAGAAGCCTATTTCAACCTTCGGGATTCGAAGGACTCAACCTGGAACCTTTTATGTACACATCTTGTATTTTTAAGGATTGGACAGGAAGGAATAGTCTATATTAGACATTAATATTTAGAGGATCTAGCTTTGAAAAAAGTTGATAGTTGAAAGCCTTCTTCTTTTAAGGTAAGAAACTGAGGAACAATACTCTTTTGATAAAGGATTCGTTGCTGTAGAAAAGGAACTAGAGCTGTATTACCTAATAGACCTCTTGTAGTATGCACAGATGAATTGCGGGTCAAAAAACGAGTAAATGTTGCCCTGACCTGGATAGCCCAGGCAAGCCTGATCTCATCAGATCTTGGAAGCTAAGCAGGGCTGACCCTAGCAAGTACTTGAAAAGAAGACCTCCAGGGAATACCAGGGCAGGCAATAGTAAGTCAGTTCTCTGAAATGTCCAAGCCCCACTAGGGGTCACCAGAAGTCAACCATGACTTGCAAGCATACACACACAATACACACACACACAAAATGTGTGTCGGTGTGATGCTGGAGGTTGAGGAGAGCTTGGCGATTTGGCTGGTGTACCGCCCGCCTAATGCACTGGCCAATAGCCTGCCGTCCCTGCTGGAGGTCGTATCAGGCTGGGTGTTGGATCACTCTAGACTGATTGTCCTGGGTGATTTCAACGTCCATGCTGAGGACACGACCTCCAGCCGGGCTACGGACCTAGTGTCGTCTATGGCGGCACTGGGGCTCTCGCAATTTGTATCGGCCCCCACGCATCGAGCTGGTCACATGCTCGATCTGATCTTTGTGGCGGGGGTGAGCGTGGACCGGATCACTGCTGAGGCAGTGCCATGGTCAGACCACCTGACCCTGAGTGCCTGTCTGAATGTACCACCCCGACCCTATGAGGGCAGCGAGCAGATTTACACTCGCTCATGGAGTCAAATGGACCCGTTGCGGCTCCAGATGGCAATGCGGGATCCAAGGCCCCCTGGTGGCTCATTGGATGAGCTAGTGGAGGACTGGCATGTTTGGCTCTCCGCTGCCATCGACGAGATCGCTCCCAGGTGTCCTCTCCGCACTCGTTCTAGGCGCGCTCCCTGGTATACCCAGGAGTTGCGGCAGCTGAAACTAGGGCTGAGACGACTAGAGAGATGGTGGCGACGTACTCGCGACGAAGCATCAAGAACATCCTATAGAACGCTTATGAGAGCCTATGAGATGGCAGTTAAGGCCGCAAAGAAAGATTTCTATGCGGCCTCGATTGCATCTGCTAGCTCACGCCTGGCCCAATTATTTAGTACAATTCGGTCTCTGACAGACCTGCCCCAGGGCAGGTGAAATGATAGGGAATTGGACATTGGCTGTGAGGCTTTTGCGAGCTATTTTGCAGATAAAGTCTTGGCGC
>NW_015166434.1:750206-752224 GCF_001447785.1 Gekko japonicus | reverse complement strand
CTGGCTGCCTATAGCGTACCGGATTTGCTTCAAAGTGCTGGTTCTTACCTATAAAGCCCTTGATGGCCAGGGTCCAGCGTACCTAAGGGACCGCCTTTCCCCATATGTTCCCCCAAGAGCACTATGGTCGGGGGCGCAGCACCTACTGGTGGTTCCAGGCCCCAAGGACATCAAGTTGGCCACAACCAGGGCCAGGGCTTTCTCGGCGGCGGCTCCTGTCTGGTGGAACGAGCTCCCAGAGGAGATCCGGGCCCTGTGGGACTTGGCACAGTTCCGCAGGGCCTGTAAAATGGAGCTCTTCCGCCAGGCCTTTGCATAGGAGCCGCCACCGTCATTGTGCCACCACCGAGTTGCCATCTTCGACCGTGGATTAGATCTATAAGTGAACCGGCCCTGGGAAGACGCCTAGATGACCAAAGAACTTACGTTGTCAGGCTAGGTTGATAAATGGAACCCATCTTGGAGTGATAAGATTTAACATCTAGAGCACCGCACTTTATTTATTGATTGTTTTTATGCTGTTTTAATTGTTTGTTATGGCATCTGCCTCTGTTGTTAGCCGCCCTGAGCCCATTTGGGGAGGGCGGGATACAAATCTAATAAATAAATAAATACCCAACAAAAAAAATCAGTAAATGTGCTTGATTGACATGATGTTTTTCCACGTGAATCTCTGCCTGAAGAGGAGGCAACATCATGAATTGAAATTTGATAATAACATATGGTGGATTTCAGTGACTTTAAATATGAAATGTATATTCATGCTCCATAGCAGGTAATGGTTCTTTGTCCCATACTCCACATCCGGAGCGGTTTGGTTCTTGGGGAACAGAATGCTTCTATCCCAACCACAGCTTTGCATTTGGAAACAGTGTGTTCTGCTTTATTGGAAAACAGAGTCCTTTGTTATCCAAATGCTGTTTCTTTATTTTGTATCTGAAGTCACTAACTGCACATTTCCCAACATTTGCAAATTAATTTGGATCAGCTGGGGTCTTCCCTTCCTCCAGGCCCCAGCAGAGCTGGACAATAAGCAGTGCCCTTGTTGATTGCCTCTTTGCAGACCAGCATCTATGGTATCCATTAGTCTTAATGACCTTCCAATAACATTTCAGGACTGTCCTTTGTGCCCTGACAGACTCTCTGGGGACATTAGGCTGTATATATTAACTTGGAAAAGCTTTGTGAGCAGCTAGCTCCCCTAACAACAAGTACAAATTGTTCAAGCGAATATAATACTAGGGTTCATATGTGTCGTGCAAAAAGGCAGCCCAACATCTAGATGTGGCTCCCACTCACAGTACTCTGATGTGCTAATTTGTTAATTTTGTCACAGAATTGTTAAAAAATTCCAGTCTGGAATATTTCCCGCCCTTGCTAACGAACAGTGAATTTTTATTGGACAGAAGAGATGTAATTATGAAGTTTGTGTTACTCATGCTTGTTCCTAGCATTTGTCATTCGATGTAATGTTTGTCAAGGTGTCTGTTTGCGTAGGGGTTCAGCGCTGTGCAATTGCTAGCTATATGTCGATTGCAAAGTTTGCCAGGGATGGAAAGGAATGGACAATACCTATTTACAAGAAGTGTATGACAGCTGGTCCTTTTCTTCTGTTTCCCACATACTCAAACTTTTATGCCTTTTATTATTACTAGGCATCTCTTTGAATGGAAGGATTTCTGCCCAAGGCAACATGAAGTGTTCTATAAGATCAGTATGGTTCCATTTTTCAGACGTGGAAGAGCTTTACAATGTAAAAGAAAAACAATAGATAAAATTATACTTCCTGACAGTGCTAATCTACATAGTTTCCAGTACAGAGAATTGTTGGCTTGACACAACAGCATTCTTTATGTCTGTAAATGCACATGCATTAGTTTTGGGAACATTTGCTGAACAGAGCCAGTTTGGTGTAGTGGTTAAGTGTGTGGACTCTAATCTGGGAGAACCGGGTTTGATTCCCCACTCCTCCACTTGCACCTGCTGATGTGACCTTGGGTCAGTCACAAGCTCTGGCA
>NW_015166434.1:730949-749873 GCF_001447785.1 Gekko japonicus | reverse complement strand
TCCCTCCTCTGAGTTGGTGCCTGACTTGCTGGATGGGGCTATGACATGCATTCTGGTGAGCCTTGCCAGTTGCAGATGGACAGGTGCATGCCCATTGTAGATTCCTGAGGGCTTGGATACACAAGTACACAATTTTTCCCTTCCCATTTTAATTGTGCAGGAAACACGATGAAAATAATGGCAACCTGCTTTTTCTGTAAAGTGTGGACCAGCTTTCAGAGTTGAATAGTCACATTGTACCTACCACTAAAATTGTGTGAGATGGCTGTAGTTGGCCGATTTGCTTTTTCATTTCAGGTCAATATTTGCACAAGATTAAATTATTGTTCATGGCCCTTAACAATGGCTATTTTGATTGCTTACTGATAGGCAGTTCTCGAGAGAGCTCTCTCAGCCCCACCTACCTCACAGGGTGTTTGTTGTGGGGAGGGGAAGGGAAAGGGATTGTAAATTTGGTGTACTGCCAGCTTGGTGCAGACTCTAATCTGGGAGATCCGGGTTTGATTCTCCACTCCTCCACATGCAGCTGCTGGTGTGACCTTGAGTCAGTCACAAGTTCTCTCAGAGCTGTTCTCTCAAGAGCAGTCCTCGAAAGAGCTTAGTGCCACCTGCCTCACAGGGTGTCTGTTGTGGGGAAGGGAAAGGAGATTGTAAACTGCTCTGAGACTCCTTCGGGTAGTGAAGGGCGGGTTATAAATCCAATCTCCTCCTGCTCCTCCTCCTCCTCTTCTTCTTCTTTGCCGCTCTCAGACTCTTTTGGGTAGTGAAGGGCAGGGTATAAATCCAATCTCCTCCTGCTCCTCCTCCTCCTCTTCTTCTTCGCCGCTCTCAGACTCTTTTGGGAGGTGAAGGGTGGGGTATAAATCCAATCTCTCCTCCTGCTTCTCCTCTTCAACAACAACAACAACAATATAATGAATTTCTAGACAGCCCTCTCCCAGAGGGCTCAGGTAATTGTACATCACATTTAAAATACAGTTCAGTTAAAACCATTCCAAAGTATAAATTAATTAGGCCCTGTTCACACAAGGGGTTTTGGGTTGGGAGCGGGACGGAATGGGGGGCGGAGCAAACTGGCACGATCCTACGGCAACATCTGGGAATCGTTGCCTGCCCGTCCCCAATCCGTCCCTCCCGCCTGAAAACCCGCACTAAAAAAGAACCACCTACCTTGGTGGTTCTTCGGATAGAGCGCCTCAAGCCGGGCCGTGGGATCGCCGGTGCGGCCCTTGCCTCTTCCTACCCGGCGTCTGATCGTGCCGGGGAGCGCCGCACCGCGGCTCAGGGGATCCATGGGATCCCGCCGCGGCGTCTCAACTTTGGTGTGGCTTTTCAAAGCTGCACTTTCCCCTGTGTTTTCCCTGCCGTGTGGCAGGGGCCTGCGATTAAAACCCAACCATCGATAATGGTTTCCAGTAAACCAGTGAAACCATGAATTTTCAGTCCAAGATAGCATTCTGCATGTGGTCGCTCCTTCAAAGAGGCAGGGTCCTGGGCCAGATGAGATGGGAAAACTGTTGCTGTCCTCAACCATAGGCAACAGATCATAGTCAACAGTGTCAAACACTGCTGTCAGATCGAGTGATAGCAGCACTGACCCACCTCGATCCAGCTGTCTGCAGAGATTGTCCATGAGGGCGACCGTCCCATGGCCGGGGCGAAAGCTGGATTGGAATAGATCTAAAGCCAAACATTGCTGGGCTTCTCCAGCCACTGTATGTTACATTTTTAAAAAATTAAATAATTTTTTATTAAGAAAAGACATAATGGGACAACAATGAAAAAAGAAAAAAAATCACATTGCAAGATGAATGTAACACAAACATGAAACTTTGAGAATAAACATAACCCATTGTAAGTACTACCAGCTTAACTTTGCTCTAAAAGCCTACCCTCTTAGAGATTGATCATTGCACTAAAACTCAAAAAGTAAGGCAATGACAATCGATCCTGAAAAGACTTAACTGAACACTGCCAATATATGCAAGATGGGTAAACATGTTTAAAATCGTATCCAGGGAATGTATGACGCTTTGGATGGACCTTTTTAAAAAAAAAGAAAAAGAAAGGAAGATGAGATTATAGCCGATGCTGATGAGTGGGGGTCGTATGGGCCTTGTTTGGGAAATAATAAAGCTTACAGCCCTGAATCTGGCAGTCAATCCCCAGACTTGTCACTCTGCATTACTTTTGGGGTTTGATCGTAGGCTGTATGGCCACAACAGTGGCAGCTCAGCAGGATATGCCTGCAGGGCTTGACTGAATGAAGCGCCAATGAGAACATAACTTCAAGACTCATAGCCAGTATGACCAATTTTATTTTACTTGTATTTAGGGTGACCCTAAACATCAGTTTGCACACACCAAGAAAGACGAAATAACTTGTATATTTATCCACTCAGCTTGTTTGGAATATGGGATCTAACACTGAGCCTTCAGGAATAAAATTAACTATTAGCAACAGAAACAAGATAAAGAGCGGGTAAAGAATCAGATGTGAGTTCAAGCACTCATGGAGAGTGTGATGTAGTGCTTAAATGCTGCAGTCTTGTTTTTTAAATTTTATTTACTTCATGTATACCCTGCCTTTCTCCCCAGTGGGAACTGGAAGTGACTTTACATTGTTCTTCACTCTTTCTTCTTTCCATTTTATCTTCACAACAACCTTGTGAGGTAGGTTAAGTTGGGAATGTCTGACTGGCCACAAGTCACCCTGCAAGCTTCCATGGCAGAGAGGGGATCTCCCAGATGCCACTCTAGCATTCTGACCACTATACCATACTGGCTCTGCTGTCTCTTTCCCTTTCTCAAATATTAGGTAGAGGGGAAGAGAAACCTGCAGTAGCAGAAAGCAAATGACTGAGCTTAGAATATGGCAGTGGACAAGGCTTATACAGACGTCATTCTTATGGGGCTTGGTGTTATATACCACCAGAGTAGTTTTGAAATGATAACACATACATATAAGCATATATAGTTTTGGATTCACAATCGTATACATTTTTATTGTTTCAAAAATTTCTGCCTTTGGCCCACCCGTCCTTTGATAGTTCTCTGTGCTGTATCTTAAGACAGGACCCTTTTGGCCTAGCTATGTAATTGTTATTTTGGGTACAGATTACAGAAGGAGGCCACACTTCAATTCCTAGGCAAGTCAGTGGTCCATAAGAAGGGGCTGCTGTACTTTGACAAAATCTTTATTTCTTCACACCAACATGTGCCACTAATCATCATTTTGGCTAAAATGCTCCAGGGTGCTGTGAGGGACACTGGAGCAGAAAGCTTTTAAAGTGTACAACTGTAGTTGTATGCAGAGTTAGCCCAGAGTTAGTCTGAAGTCACTCTACACAGGATTGCATTGTCAATACTTCATGGTGGATTGGTCGATCAGCGGCTATTAGCCTTAAGAGCTAGGAGTAGCACTCAATTTTAAACTCAGGCATATCTTTTTTGTGATATGCCTGGTGTCTTTGACATCTGCCTGCATCTGTTGGGCTGAAAATTTCTGATATTTGTAATTAAAATTTAGACTTATTGATTAAGTGGGAACTTTACTTATCCTCTGGGACTTGCTATGACATTGAATGCTGTTTCATTTTCATTCTATACCCTTGCAACAGCCCTAGATCACACTTCACAAATCACAAATCATTATATTCTTCAGATTAGTAAACTGTTGTCACGGACATGATCAGGAATATAGGGGAACAGTTGTTGGCCTTGACTAAAAAACAAAACAAAACAAAACATGGGGGACATTTTTGCTAGAAAGAATAAGGGCTGGCCTGGTCCCTCAGTTAACTCCCAGTTTTTCTCACCAACCCCAGTGGTGGGAAGAAATTACGGGATCTGGATTTTGTTAATGGAGGGGACTGGGTGACGCAAAAGAGAGAGAGAGAGAGAGAGAGAGAGAGAGAGAGAGAGAGAGAGAGAGAGAGAGAGAAGTGGCCCCCGCAGCCCACTGGCCTCCCCTTGCCACTAGACCCCCCCCCATCAAAACCACCTGCCTCCACTTGCCACTAGCCCCCCCCCCCAATCAAACTCAACACCCAGACCCTGTAATCACTTGTAGCCAGACACAAGTAGAGCTTAAAATAGAAGTAGGGGTGGGGAATAAAAGCAGGACACATATCTACAAAACTCAGACAACACAACCTAACGTTGGAACCAAAGAGGTGATTAGAGTCTTTTAGTGTCTCTGGCAGACAGTACGGATGGGCCAGGCTAGCCTCATTTGGCCACATCATGGGAAACTGAACCGGTTTGGCCCTGATTACTGTTTGGATGGGAGACCACCAAGGAAGTCCAGGGTCGCAACACAGAGGCAGGCAATGGCAAACCACCTCTGAATGACTCTTGCCTTGAAAACCCCACCAGGGGTCACCATAAGTCAACTGTGACTTGATGGCACTTTCAGCCACCATCACTGTCTTTGAGGCCTTCTGAAAGTCTCCCACAGTCCACCCGCTGCAGCTTGTCTGTCTCTCTGTGGTGCTGGTGCTTCTCTTTAGGCTTTTTGTGTTGCTGCAGATCTCTGGATGCTCCTTCTCAGGTCACTCTGTTCTCTGTCCTCGGACCCAGATGGCTTATCTCTCCCTTGTTTCTCCTCAGAATTCCCCTCCCCCTCACTCAGGACTGTCCTCTCCCTCAGCTACTCCTCAGGGGCAAAATGCCTGTCCCCCAAACTCCAACAGAGGGCCAAAACCACAGAGTTACATATAAAACATCAATTCAAACATAAACAGAAAGGAGGATCTGTAGGGGAATGCCAAACAAAACAAAGAAGTATTCATTTGCTGGCAGAAGGGCCTGGGTAAGTTTTGCGGGTGGTGGTGGTGGTGTTTGTGACATTCTGACTGATACTGAGTACTGTCACCTTCGAAGGCTCTCTAAGGTTGCCAGCTCTGGGTTGGAAAATACCTGGAGACTATGGGAGTGGATCCAGGAGAGGGTGGGGTTTGGGGAGGGTCCTTGGCATAGAGTCCACCCTTCAAAGCAGCCATTTCCTCCAGGGGAGCTGATCTCTGTCAGCTGGAGATCAGTTGTAAAAGCGAGAGATCTCCAGGCCCCACCTGGAGGCTGTTAACCCTAAGGCTCTCCCAAGTCCTGACAGGGAATTAGTAGAAATCAGCACAATCTTGGGTACTGGCACTTTGTTTTTAACAAAATAGTACTACAGAAGGCAATGATAAAGAGGGACAGACAAATCTATCTGGGAACGAAATTCTACAGTTTTGGTGCCAAGATAGAAAAGGACTTTCTGAGGTTGTCACCTGTCTTTCTGCAGATGACAGGGACATCTGAAGCAGAACTAGGGTTGCCAGGTTCCCTTGTCACTCTGGTGAGGGGATTTGGGGGGGTGTTCCAGGGGCGGGTGGGGATGTCGCATGATGTCCCCGATGCAATTATGGCACCTGGAAGTGATGTCATTGTGCCGGGGTGCTCTGGTATTTGGGTGAAACTCTATGGATTTTTTCTCCTTCAAACCATACAGTTTGCCCAAATACCAGAGCATCCCTGCATGATGTCCCCAATGTGATGATGTCACTTCTGGGTGATGTCATTGCATCAGGGACATTGCACAACGATGACCCTGTTTAGGGGCGGGGTCCATGGTGGGAAGAAGCCCCTGAAACTAGGGGATCCCCTGCTTGGACCTGAGGGCTGGCAAGCCTAAACAGAGCCCCTGAAGATAACCATAACAGTTTTTGTGGGATAGGCAGTGCTTAAAGTATGCCAGTCTGGAGCCATATAAGACTTTAAAAGCCAATACTAGTGCTTTGAATTGGGCCTGGAAGCAAACGGAGCTACTGTACATGCTGTGAGTCTAGAGTGATATTACGGTTGCCATCTCTGGCCTAGGAAATTCCCAGAGATTTGGGGGAAGTGTGTCTGCAGGGGCGAGTTTGGGGGGGGATTTCACATAGAATCTGTAGAGTCTGCCCTCCACAGCTGCCATTTTCTTCAGAGGAATAATATCTGTATTCTGGAAATCAGTTATATAGCTAGGAGAACACCACCTGGAGGTTGGCAACATCTCCATGGCTCACCAGTCAGTATTCTGTACCAATTGTAGCTTCCAGACACCCTTCAAGGGCAGTCCCCTCTATAGTGCATTGTAGTAATCTAATCTAGATGTTACCAGGCCGTGCATCACAGTGGCAAGATCTTTTTTTACCCAAAGAAAAGCCACAGCTGAAGTTGGTGGAAGGCACTACGCATGGATCCGGCAGCACCCCCAAACTACAAACCTGCCATATTAGGGAGAGTGTAATCCCATCCAGAACAGGAGACACCTTAGTTCCCAGGTCAGTCCTTTCTCATGTTCTTAGCATATATATGAATATAGATGACTTTGTATGGCTTTTGAAGTTATGAGGCAGTTAATTAGCCAAGAATGTGAGCTCTATCAGGTGGGACAGGTACTTATTGTTAGAAGATCATTTTGAAAACATATAAATATTGGTGTCTGAATACATTATCAGCTTCTTCTTACAAGAGGCTCCTTGCTGTGTGACCTGCTTACTTTGGTTAAGAAATGTTAATGGGCTCTGGTAATTGCTCTTCTTTAATTGTCTGTGTAGAATCAATGGAGGGTATTAAATTATTTTAAGTCAGTCAGTGTTAAAATTATGTTTTAATAAAGGATATAATGGAAACAAAGTTTATCTTGTAATAGTTTCACTTGAATATAGTATCTGTAATGAACCATACATGTTGTGCGGTGTGCATCTTGCCAGGAGATCCTTTATGGGAAGGCTAATTTGATGACTTCTTGAGTGTATGCCAGTATATGGATCAGGCCTGACCAGTTTAGTACAAAGAAGTCCCTAGGTGGACGACTGCTGATTTATGTGAACATTATTTGCTGATTTTTTTTCTTAACAGTACATCAGTGACATATTGAGTAGTCCTGTAACTATTTTTAGCAGCCTGAAAGTGTAAAAAACATAAAGACATTAAAAAAACATGAAGAGATTATTGATGAAGTGAGGTTTACTGTACAAAATGAGGGCTATGCAAAATAGACTTTCCCTCCTTATTAAAAATTCCACAGTCACAATTACAATGTCATTTAATAATGGTGACATGGGAATATGCTTCAGTGTTAACAACCAGTCTGAATGTAAAGCATCCATCTTTGACAAAAAAAGGCTGTAGTTTTCAGACTACAACCTGGAAGCGGGTCAAGGGAGTATATACATGCTCTTTTATACTGCTGTTTGGACAACCTAATGAATATATATATATCCCTTCCCACTCATAATAAATTCCCCATTAATTACGAAATTGATTGGAGAATTGGGAGAGAATCTATGTACATTTCTGCCATTTATTTTTGTTCATATTCATAGTATGTAATACCTTAAGTGAACAGCACAATGCTATGCAGCGTTGGGCCAGTTTCAGTGGGCTTAGATTGGAATGAGTTTGTGAGCTAATTTTGCTAGATGACTACTATAGCTAAAGGCACAGACGCCTTTCAGGTCAGGAACTGGCAACTCTGTGGATCATAGTTTCATTTATTATTATTATTATCATAAAGACCCTGTCAGAAGCCTAGGTTATGGGAGCTGGGGAAGAATATGCAAACATTATGTATAGGGAGTTTTTAAAAAATAGCATAGTAAATATTTAGTTTCCTTTATAGTTTTGCTGTAATCTTTGAAATGCTGTAGAAACAAGCTAAATTTATCTTCCTCTGCTTTTAGTCACAATGTAGGACATATCCCAGTAGGTTTCCATTAAAAAATCTCCCCTTGCAATGAGAAAAAAGAAGGAAAGGGAAATTAGGAGTGTGAAGCATAATAATTCATTCTAAATGGGGGAATTGGATTTTTTTTAAAGAAAAAACATGAAAATACATTAACCTGCCTTGTCATTTCTGGTTTATATCTTTTCTCCCAAGGAGAATTTTTTTAAAATGTAGAATGTTAATAAAATGTTAATTGCTGAGAGTGCAAAACTAACAGTAATTCTAAAGGGAATGGAGTCATTTTACTGATATGGTTTCTTAAGCTACTACAAAACATTAATGCCTGCAGTGATGCTCTGATAACTGAGGGCCACAAATGCATAATTTAAGAAAAGAAGGAAAATGACAAGAAGTTGGAGATCGTATTCCCCCGTTGCTGGCCAGTTATATAGTATTTTATTCGAATTCCAAATAGCACTGTAATTACGAATCAGAAATAGGCACACCCAAGTTCTTGAGCATTTTCAGTGCGACTTTTAGATAGGTTCTTTGAACAGCAGACACCAGTGCCATGTCATAAACTAATGTGGCAAATCTTATCAGTTTTGAAAGAGGGTTGCCATCAGGCATTGAGGGTTGCTGCTGAAGAAACACATGTCCAAAGATTGCTTGGATGTGTGGAAATAACTGGTTCTTCGTATACATTTTCTGGATTTTTATATTATTCTGGATTTGTATAGACAAAACATCATTTGTTTGTTAACTACAGTGATGTATATGAAAACACATCAAGTGAGTGTGCATTTCGGTGTTATAAATATACATTAACCAAATTCGTCTCATCCATACTGATACAATTAGAATGAAAAAAAAAAAGGTTAGGTCATTTTAAGACTAAGTGTAATTTTTTGGTAAATCAGATTATGCAACTGGTACAGTTAACACAACTGGAATGTTTTCTGTTTGCTTGTGGGTTACCTGGGGTAGGGTACTCCCTCAGGCTCCAATGGCCCTGCTCTTAGGTTAGCATTCTGAAAAGGGAGGGTACTAACTTCATTTTATTGAGGACAGAATGTGCATACACAACCACTTAACTGTAAGACAAGAGTGCTCTCACAGCCTTCTTCATACAAGAATACATTTTTTGCATTGAACCAACCAAGAAATGCTTCACATGATAGGGCTGAAGTACCTTGTTCAAATAACAGAGGGGAAATTGTATTGTTTCACTCCAAACCATCCAGTCACACTCTTGGTTTGCAATTTAGTAGTTATGTACTTATGTCTCACAGCAGCAATGGAATATAATTGTATTTCCTGACTTCCTAGAGAGATCATAGTTTTTTCTCTAAAGTGTAACTTTTTGGAAACTTCAGAGAATTCCGCAGTTCATATGGGGAAGGGCTGTGGCTCCGTGGAAGACCCTCTGCTTTGCATGCAGAAGGTCCCAGGTTCAATCCCTGGCATCTCCAGCTAAAAGGACCAGGTAGCAGGTAACATGAAAGACCTCTGCCTGAGACCCTGGATAGCTGTTGAGAGCTTGAATAGGCAATACTGACCTTGATGGACCAAGGGTCTGATTCAGTATAAGGCTGCTTCACGTGTGTAAATATGAACTTGAAACCTCATTTAAATCCAGGGTCAACCTCACTTCTCCCTGTTCTTTTCTCCCTGGATGCAGTCCCAGGTTCTTTGGTCTTTCATAATGGGAATGAATCTTGAAACTCCTTGGCTTGTGCACCTCCCCTCCCTTTTACATGGGGCTCAGCTGCTGAAGACTTGTGCTCTCAGTAAATCACAGTTCATTGCAATGTCCAAATCAGACAAAGCAACCAGCTACAGCTTGTTCTTTTGCCTATGGATGTCCATAGAGAAAGTCCATAAAGAGGAGATACCCACTGACAGTCATAGAAACTTTCCATACAGTGCGGTGATGCATCTTATACAGCTGGCAAGTCACTATGCGGAAGCTTCTTCCTTTGCAAATAAGATAATGCATTGCCTGGCCCTTAGGGAGAAATAGAGTGCACGAGAGCAGACCTTGCCAGCATAATTAGATTTAAATTGCTCACCTAGCCAGCAAAAGACTCTGGTGAAATTTTCTTTTTCTCTGCTGAGGAGGATACTTGATGGTAACATCTGGGAAAGAATCCTAACGGGACAGGATGCCAGGCTTGCACAGGACTTGATCTGAAGCTGCTGCATTCAAAGGAATTGCATGTCGGCAGCTGGGTGAATCTGATTGTTTTCCTCATGTGCCTTCCTGCTCCAAGATGCTATCCTTAACTCCGCACACCTCTGTCTTTGCATGTTCTGTTGATCAGAAATCTAATGAAGTTGGTAGCATACTCTGTTCACTTGCCTGAGGCTATCTAGGCACAAAGAGAAGCATGGTGGCTTTGTTGGCTGTTAAAAGTCTGTGGCTTTTTGCTCTGGTAGGCTCAAATCCTTGTTTTCACTTTGAGCGATCTGAACTTTGAGACCTTTCAATAAGTTACACTACAGTTTTTGCATTTCCCATCCTTGCAATTTAAATGCACCATTTAAAGTTTTTTAATTTTTATTTATTTATTGTCAGATTTATACCCCTCCCTCCCCGCAAAGCAGACCTAGGATGTAGATGTTTTGGTGAAAGTACTTTTTAGTGATGAACTGTATTTAGATATTTCTTGTCTTTGATTTGTAGTGTTGTCACTGCTTAATCAGTAAAGAGATAGGTGCTGGGGTTTTTAATCTGTTTTCTGTTGTAATGCTTACTGGGCCAGTCACACAGTCTAACCTTACCCCGCAGAGTTACTGTAAGGATAAAATGTGGAAGGGAGAACCGTGTATACTCCGTTTTGGGATCCTTGGAGGAAGGCAGGTATAGCTTACAGAGCTTTGTGGTAGAGCCTAGGGTTCGATCCAGACTATACTGGCCATTTCTTCAGTTTCCCACCATCATGTTGTTATTATGGCAGCATTTCTTGGAGATCAGTGGAGTGCAGTGTGTGTGAGGGTGTGTGTGTGGATTGGAATGTTCCATTCTGTGGATGGAAAATTTATTCGGGTTTTGACTCTTAGATCTGAAGCAGGGTCTTCCTTTCTTAGTTTCTTAGAGACTACAGAAAGGACATTAAAGCACTTCTAATATCAGTTTGTTGTACAGGGATGCTTTTGGAGTTTTCAAAACTATTCATTTGCATTAGCTTAATAATTGTTACAATAACCGTCCAAGGCAACGCAATATTATTATCACAGAAGAGCATTATGGTCAAGAGAATGCCTACTTGTGTGAGACCATTCTACTATTTCTAGAGACAAGTCCTTGTTTACACAGAAGTTCCAAATCATTTCAGTTATTCAACACAGTTATGACATTCAGTGTTTCTTTATGGAACTGTGGGCTCTTTCTGGGATACCATCCCTATTGTATGTGATCATTAGTGCTGGGATGAAATGGAAGGTAAGTCAATGTTGCTAATTTCCATCTCTTTAAGATTCACATTTTTTGAATGTGTAAGCAAATCAGAGATGGTTAGTTTTGGACAAATGGTTTTATAAGGCTCCTAGTGTGCTAGTTGATCTTGATTCAAAATCAGTTTGAATCAAGTCTGGAATGCCCACATAGCTATTTATTAAACTTGTGGGACACTGGTGATTTTACAGTAGATCTAGAATGATCTAGAGTGGCTGTATGTGATTTGGAAGACTCTGAGTCAAATCTCCCAAGGTGGTCTTGGGCAAAACACTAACTCTTACCCTTTTATCTGGTTTGGATCCCATCTAGAATGTCCATGGGCACAAGGGGTGTGTGTGTGAGTGCGTGCGCACACGTACGCAAACACGTGTAATTTATACTGATTCCTCCCTCCTACGGGAGATGTTGGATTGCCCCTCCAAGCTATTTTTGGATTTCTGTGTCCCCCCAGGAACAGCATTTCAGCGAGCATTTTAAGCATTTTAAGCTGCTGTGAGAGGGAAGAATTGGTGAAAATGCTCTCCCCCCTGAAGTCCATGGAAATTGTAGGTGGGAACCTGGCCACTGACTTACTTGATATCCCAGGAAACTCTAGGTTATTTTTCATGAAGCTGTGATGTGCTGTTCAGGAACCAAACCAGAGAGGCAAAATTCTCCCTTGTTTCTGGAGACAAAGTACATAGAAATAGTCTTGCTGCCACTTGAGGTCAACATGACCTACCAAAGTATTGGCAGTGCTACTGGGGCTTAATTTTTGCTAGCCAGTGGCAGTGGGGCTGGGGTGGAGGCTGGATGAAAGGTGAGCTCCAAGAGGTACATTGCTGCTCACATCTGCCCAACCAATTGCCCTGCTTAGGGTGCTGAAATACCTTGAGTTGGTCCTGTTCTTGGGAGACAGGATGAAGATTTAAAACCTGGTTTTGAAGGGGAGGTTCCTCCTGCAGAGAGCCAGTGTTGTGTAGCAGTTAAAGCATCTGAGTTGGATCTATGAGATGCAGATCTGAATCCCACCTCTGCTATGGCAAGCCTGCTGGGTGACCTTGGGCCAGTCACATGTTCTCAGCCTAAGCTGATTCACAGTTTTGTAATGAAAATGAGATGGAACAATGTAACCGTTTGGATCCCCAGTTGGGGTGAAAGGTGGAGTATAAAGAAGTAAAATAATAAAAATAAATTAATAAATAGATATGCAGGCTGGCAAAGTTTTCCATTTGGTACAGGTGCAGTGTCAAAGAGGCATCAGCTGTTAAGGGCCCTTGACACCATGCGACGGCCTGTGAAATTATATTTATTTCTAGTTGTGATACCCTGAATTAAACTTTGGCCCCGGTCACACGGCAAAGTTGCCGCGGGAGAGGCACAGGAGTTCCGCGGATTTTCCGGGCACGATCTCACCTCACATCTGGGAAGCGCAGTGCTCCCGTGGCAAACCCATGGCTCCCCGCCGAAGGTGCGGAGTTAAAAACTAGTACCTACGAGGTACTAGTTTCCGGAAACTGCGGGGCAAGGGCGGGCGTCTGACCGTGTTTCCGGTGGACTTCCGTGGCATGCGGCGCTCGCCCATGTCCCGTCGCAAAGAAGGGGTTTTTCCCCCAAGTCTCCACAGGATGCGCACAAGCACCCAACGGAGCATGCGCACAAACAGGAGCCGTGCGGCGCGAGTGCCGGTTTGAACGCGCCGTGCTGCTTCTTTGCTGCGCTGCGGACTAGCCGTCTGATCTGCACCTGACGCCTACCCACGGGACCTCCAAAGGACTTCTGATTGGGCTGCCGCATGTTATTTTCCTCTGGGGCAATTAGCCACCCCCACCCCCCGCATTTTCTGGCCCGTGTGACCGGGGCCTCTGTTGGTCTTAAAGGTGCCACTGGACTCAAACTTTGTACTATTTATATCGGAGAACATGTTGAAAGGCATCTCTCCTTATATATAATTGAATAGTGGGTGCCAAAGTTCTAATTCTAAAATGCACTCCCTTAGTGTATGGCTGATGGCACTGCTCCTCAGCATATATCGCCACCAATCAGAAGGCAAAGCCCGGGTCCCGCCCACACCACAACTGCTGCGACAACCTGGTCTTTTGCATATGGAAGCTGATTGGACTTCAGTCCATTCCACACCTCAAACTCCCCCCCCCACAAGCAGCGTTTCAAGGTCTTTTGCATATGGAAGCTGATTGGACTTCACTGCATTCCACACCTCAAACTCACCCCCCCCCCCGGAAGGCAGTTGGAATGTCAGTTGCATATGGAATCTGCTGTATTCTGGTGGTGTGCAGGTCCCAGATTCATGTTTTAAAAGCAGACTGACACTGTTTGCCCAAAGCAAGAGCACTCTCCCAGAGCCTCTTTCTAGATCCCGTTGTATTTATTTTCACAACGGGCCTTATTTCTAGTATAAAATAAATGAAACAGGTTACCTGGAGCATTAAAATTCTGTGCTTCATGTCTTTTTTCCTTAAATGAATCTCTCATACTTATGGCTGGTTCACAAATGAAAATTCCCTGCTTTCTCTCACATGATAGTCCAAATGGTTACTTGACCATGGGGAATAAAATGTATAAAATAAATGAAACAGGTTACCTGGAGCATTAAAATTCTGTGCTTCATGTCTTTTTTCCTTAAATGAATCTCTCATACTTATGGCTGGTTCACAAATGAAAATTCCCTGCTTTCTCTCACATGATAGTCCAAATGGTTACTTGACCATGGGGAATAAAATTAGTATGAATCTGGTGTTGTGCCGAGACAGTTGCTGACATTGTGATCGTGCTGGCTGTAAAAAAAATAAAAAACCACAGACATGGTTTTTGCCAGCTTTTCTTCATGTGGCAGCAAATTTAATCATCACAGTTATGCAGATAACATGTGGATGTTCACGTGTGATCCATTCTCAAATGTCTTCAGACAGTCCAGGTGAAGCAGCTTAGCTGATTGTCTCTATTATGTTATCTTGAAAGGAGAGTTCTTAGACCAGAGTTATAAAATATTACTGATGAGGAAATTTTATTTTTGTCATTTGCCTTTAAAGGCAGCAGAGAACAACATCTCTCCTTATGTGAAGTGGGGTGGCACTTTTGAACATTCCACATGCTCTTAAATCAGTTGGTTCCATGATGTGTCACTCAGAAGCTGTCCCTATCCACTGGCTGTGTTGCCTGAGTCCCGCCTCCAACATTCTAAACAGTTTTCTGTTCCTCTCCCCCCCCATAGCCAGTCAGAACACAGAGGTTATTTGCATATGTGGCCTGACTGGCCTTTGCTCTAACATTCTGAACAGTTTGCTGTTGCTGTTGGGAGTCATTGAATGTGTCCTAAAATACATATCCCAATCTTCCCTTAAATGGTCACTGGAGTTGCCAATCTCCCTGTGGGGCCTGGAGATCTCCCAGAAATCACGGTGTTTCCCAGCCACAGCACATCATTTCCCCTACAGAAAATTTCCCAGCTATTACAACTGGTCTCCATATGACCAAGATCAGTTCTCCTGGAGACAATGGCTGCTTTGACCAGTAGACTCTATGGCATTATACCCTGCTGAGGTCCCTCCCCACTCCTTTCCTCCCCAGGCTCTACCCCTCAAATCTACAGGTATTTCCCAACCCAGAGTTGGCAACCCTGTAACTGGCTATGGAAACGCTTTCCAGACCCTTGGAACCCAGAAGACATGGCATAGGAGGTGCTTTTCTACCTTAGCTGCCACTGCATAACCCCAAATCAACATAAGTCGGGGTGGAGGGAACCATACCTGTTACCATGAGGCTGTCCTCCCATACTATCTATGGGGCATCAAAATGGCTTGAGACAGCCCTGCCTTATAGCAGAGCAGAAGGAAACACGGCTTGCCTCCCTCTATTTTTCTCTTCTCTCTGCCGCCCCACCAGCCACAGCTGGGACATTCACCTGGAGCTTCCTTCTAGAGCTCGTATTTCTTCCTTACTCCTAGTCTCATTATATTTACCACCTTATAGGGTACCTGAGAATGTAGTGAGATTGCATCTCTTGCCATTACAGTCATTTTACAATTGATAAGTTTGTACCTATGAATGTTTTCCGTACCAAAATGTAACAAAATCTTTGCATTGTTATTAACTGCAAATGTAAACCACTGTCAGTCAACCACTGTCAGTCACAGAGACTTCAGTTGCACAAGTGGGTCCCAGTATTACATAAGAATAAGAAGAGCCCTGCTGGACCAGATCAGTGGTCAGTCTAGTCCAGCATCCTGTCTCACATACTGGCCAGCCATTTACTCTGGAGGGTTTACAACAGGGCACAGAGGCTGAGGCCTTCCCCTGATGCTTCATGGAGGTTATCTTTAGTCACCATGGCTAGTAGCCACTGATAGACCTACCCACCATGAATCTGTCTCATCCTCTTTTAAAGCTGTCTTTGCTTGTGGCCATCACTACATCTTCTGGCAGTGAATTCCTCGTTTTAATCACTAATTGGACAAAGAATTATTTCCTTTTGTCTGTACTGAATCTATTGGCAGGAAATGGGAACAGGCCATTGATGGACAGCTGACATGGCATGTTCAAATAATTACCATTGGCATAATTTACTATATTACGGTACATTATTATTGGCATAAAGAACTATTGAAACCAACAGAGACGTTAATAAATAGAAGTCAGATTGATAATGGTTCACAAGGATGTCCTGTTTTTTAAAACAAACATCAGTATATTGCATTCTATTTTGAATGAGCTTCAAAATGTAGGAACCAGCAAGTTGTGTCAGGTTGCTAAGAGTTATTGGATCAGATTTTATTACTATAGCAACAACGTTGCCAAGACCAGGATACAGTCAATTGAAATTCACTAGTGTCAGGCATTATTTGTTTCAGCAAAATGGTGATTATTATCATACTCCTAAATAGAAAAATATTGGATATCTTATTTCTTTCATTTGTATTCTATCCTTCCTCCAAGGAACTCAAGGCATTATACATAGTTCTAGGCCCTTATTTTTCTCACAACAGCCCTGAGAGGTATATTGGGCTGGGGAAAAAATACTGTTTTCTCCAGTGAATTTATTTGTGAGTGGAGATGGGAACCTATCTCTGCCCAGGACTTCTTCAGGTCTCTGACTTCACCACACAATAATGTACATTCTACAGCAAAAAGTAAGCTACTGTAAATGCAAGAGAAGCAGGTCATCTCTAAGTCTGTGTAAATTGGCTCTGATCAAGAAGGCAAGTGAGCGTAGCTGCTTGTGCAGTTCTGGGCATGAATGTGTCAGCTTTGCACAAGATATGTGCATTATTAACTGTGTGGAACACGTCAATACATTAAAAAAAATCCTGTATCACTTCTGTCTTTTGGTTATGAATCATTCTCCTTTATATCAAATGGGAAAAACCTGCATTTTAAGCCTAAAGCTGCACCTTTATCTGCAAGGAACATCAACAGCTTTACATAAAATTTTGTTTAACCTCCAGAAGATTTTAGATTTGATGGCAAAATACTCACATTGTGTGTCCAGTATAAGAGGTTAATGGAAAATATTACCAGTTAATTATGTATTTAAATAAAACTTGTACCATAATTAGCATATTGTACCCTTTTTAGTAATCTGGAGATAGTTACCACAAATAATCAAACATCTGAGGGTGGATTCACATTAACAACTGAACTGGTGAAGCCATTGGGTATACATAGAAGGTTTCTTATTAGTGTGGGAACCATTTCAGCAAATGCTCTGATGTATTTATATTTATTATTTATTTAATTTATATCCTGCCCTCCCTGCCAAGGCAGGGTCAGGGCGGCTAACATAGTGATGTAAAACAGTTAAAGCAGGAGTTGAATAAAATCAAGACAATACAGTTATGAATAGAAATATAAAATGTTTGTTGTTGTTGTTATTCAGTCGCACAGTCGAGTCCGACTCTTCGCGACCCCATGGACCAGATCACGCCATATATAAAAATATAAAATAGACAAATATAATGTGCTAGTTTGTATCAGTTGGCAGGCATAGCAGCATTCTTCGGTAACAGCTGGCAGACATCGTAGTCTGGGTTGCTTGGCTGTTAACAATGATGTTAATGTTGGTGTTGGGACAGGACAATAGTTGCTTGGGTGTGGCTCCCTAGTTGAAAGCCTGGTGGAAGAGCTCCATCTTGCAGGCTCTGCGGAATGGTAAAAGGTCTCGCAGGGACCTGATGTATCAGAGAAAAGTGGTGAAATTTCCTCCTAGCGCTTCCGCTGTTCATGAGTAGAAACAGATGACTATCTACAGTGCAGTCTGTCACCTTGCAGAGATCTACTTGGCAAGTCTAACCGCTCAAAGAACAAAATTATCAATTGATTTCTGACACCCAAGCATTATCATGTAGTTACTGAAATACCTCCCCATTTAGGTCGCCCCTGACAAAGTGGCTCTAGGGATGTTTATGCCACAATAAAAATGCAGGTCTTTAAGGTGCCCTCTTTCTGTTATTTTTGCTACAACAGACTAACATGGTCATTCTTTTCGAGTATTTGATGACCTTTGAAAAGATTCTAGGAGCTGATGAGCTGCTATCTCACCACTTGCCTGGTGTCAAAACATTCATGCAGTGGATCTCTGTATGTGTGTGTGGTCTGAATCTAAGTTGCTGAAGATGGAACCTGTCAGCTTAAATGTCCAAGGCACTGCCTTCAGAAAATTCAGCATGAGAAAGGCTGTGGTCCATTTACTCCTGGAACCTTTCTGCTGTCAGTTAAAAAAGGCAGTTCCTCTTGTGCCTGAAAGATTTTGCTGTTCCATAGCCAAAGTGTGTATGTAGAAATCTGGAGTATTAATCAGAGACTGAAAGGTAACTCACATGAAGGAGATTGCAGTTGGAGCAACATTTAAATGGATTGTAAGCCTGACAATGTAATTAAAGCCAGCCTTATGCTTAGTGTTGATGTATTTATCTCCATGGCTTGCTCAAATTGTGCCCAAATAAAACATCCATTTTACTATTCTTCTGAAAATGAATTTTCTAGTGTTTGGTGCTGGACAGTCTCCTCACCCGGATAGTAACTCATTCGAGGAGGAATCCCACATTGCTTTTAGCACAAGCACCTTTGCTGTTCTTTTTTTCTCTCAAATGAACCCTCATTAGAAGACTCCATAATACTTTGTAATAATGAGTGTGTGCAGATAAAACAGTTCTAGGAACTCTTAAGTTCACAGCCGTTTGACCAGGGTAGGAAATAGTTGCTTTCTCAGTGCCCTTGCCCTGCTGTGATTCCATCAAAGTCTAGAGAATAAAAGGCTTCTTCCCCCCACATTTCCTAATAAAAGAGAGCTTTTGTTAGAGAAGAGAGCATTCAGAGTGTCCCACAGTGTCCGAGAACAGATCATTCTTTCCCTTGACTGTTATTGTCTACACCAGAACCAGCAGTGGGTTTTTAGTTTTTCTCAGCTGTGTTGCAGCTATGGCTCTTCCCAGGTTTTTTTTTTTGGAGGGGGGGGGGAGGTTTCTCTTCTATTGTTAAGAATGTTTTCTGAGAAAAGAGAAGGCCTGCTTATTAGGAACCAGTTAGGATTGGTTGTCATGATATCTGTTTTATTAAAATATTTCTGTATGGAATTCTATAAGGAATTATCTTTAAACAATCCTGTGATTAGTAGTTGGCATGGTTAGAGACCTGCTGGAACGGCCCATGCTGGAACGGTATCTGTTTTAGCCTCTTTTGTTCACAAAATCAGCACAGTAGCTCTTCCCACCTTATAGAATATATGATCAATGCCTCTACCTCTTTCACTGGAGGCATCAGCAAGACGGCGGCC
>NW_015166434.1:723714-730928 GCF_001447785.1 Gekko japonicus | reverse complement strand
TCTTTCCCTGGAGGTATCAGACAGATGGCGGCCTTCCTAGTTGTGTCGGGACATTGTCTAACTCTGGCTTCTCCAGACCACATCCTACCTCACTGCCGCTGGGCTACCACTGGTTAATGATGATAGTTGGAATGGCTCAGGCAAGGACTCCCTCTTATACCAACTGAGTGCCTACTCACTGAGCTTGCACACAACTTTCCTGGGCGTTCATTCGTTATGATGGGATGTTGCAAACTGCTTATTGTGATGTCTTTTAGGGATCAAGAAGCTCCTGGTAATTTGCCAAGAGTATTTAATGCAATGACTGAAGTAATTGTGTAATGCTGTGCCGGAAATGAAAGACCAGACTTTATATTGCTGAGATGTATGGCGAAAGAGGTAAATTGTGTGTGATGAATTTATGCTGGTTTGTACTGATCTCTGTTTTATGTATATAATAAAGGGTATTAATTAATGACCTCTGCGGCCCTTGTGCTGCCTGGAGGATTGTGAGTTTCCAGTTAGGGACTGGAGTTCTCTGGGAATTTCCAGACTGTAGAGATCAGATCCCCTGGAGAACATGGGAGCTTGGAGGGTGGATCCTGTGGCATTATGCCTCCCCTCCTCAGACCCCGACCTCCTCCGGCTTCACCCTCAAAGCTGCAGGTATTTCCCAACCCAGAGCTGGCAGCCCCAACTGCCACTACTGGAATTCGTCTTTGCAGTCCTGTTAAGACTGCAGTTAAATTCAAATTAAAATTGCTGTTAAGAGCAATTTGCTTCCCAAGTTGTCGTTTCCTGTAGGAATGTAAGGAAGGTTTTTGTGTTTTGCTGCAGAGTTAGAAAGGACATGAAAGGGAATCTTGGATGACTTCTGGGCTCTTTCATAGATTGATTGGCTTAAATGTTTGTACCCCATTTTTCTCCATGAAGAGGCCCCAAATGGCTTACCATTGTGAAGAGTCGAATACAGATAAATAGACACCTTGGCAGGGCTTGGATTCAGTGGCTGGCTCATCTAAAGGCAGAGGTGAACAGCAACAGGCTAACAAAACAGTCCCGGGCTCCTGCCCTTCTGCTCTGGCCTCTTATCACACCCAAGCTTTATATCTGCAACTAGAAGAAAAAACAACAGGGAGCAAGACGTTATGGCTGGCAAAGATGTTCCTCCCAGTCTTTCCTTGTCTCTTAATGCTTGATGCTGATAACAGAATGGCATGCTTCACACTGGGACAATTCTAGCACAGCTTTTCTTTTTTTGCTCTGCGAAAGAATATGAACAGTGACGGGATCACGTGGGTGTTCAGTGAAGTGAAAGGCCTCCCATGCTGGCATTTTTATTTATCAATTTATTTACGCAGACAGTTTCTCTCCATCCCTGCTTGAGGTAGCTCTCGACTGAAACAGTAAAACAAAACCAACCATTGCAATAAAAACATGCTGGTAAACCAAACCAAACCAATAAAATAAATAAATGAAACAAGTCAAGGTATACATGCCAGTAAAAACAAACCAAGGTACAGAAGTGCATAAACCAAATTTTGCAATATTTGCAAACCAAATATTTATAACAGTCCTCATGCTAGGAACAGTGTGTAAAACAGCTTTAAAAAGATGGAACCGCCTTTGTTAAAAGCTTGGGTAAAGAGATACATTTTGGCTTGGCATCTAAAGTAAAGTAAGGGAGGTGCCCAATGAACCTCAAGGGCACCTCCCTTACTTTACTTACAAAGGTGAGGCACTGCTCCTCAAGAAGCACTGTCTCTGCTTGCCTCCTGCCCCAACTCTGCAGGCAAGGACACAGAGCTTTGAGCTTAGGAAGATGATCTTAACTGGCAGGCTGGGCAGTACAGGAGTGGACAGTCCTTCATAGAATACCACAGTGTTCATTAAAATCCAAAAGGAATCTTAGGCAGGGATCACACACACTCAATAATGCACTTTCAAAGCAACTGGATTTTACTGTGTGACCTGGCAAAATCCAGTTGGAAAGTGCATTGAAAGTGGATTGAAAGTTGGGTTGCCAAGTGAGAACTGAGCCGCAGCGGGGGACTCCTGGCTGGCGGCTGGAGTGCGCGCGCGCGCCGCATCCACGTCGCCTGGAAGTGATGCGGGCACACTGGGGGCAGGGCCATGACCATCCGAGGGAAAACCATAGAGTTTTCCCTTGGATGACCGGGGAATGGGCCTTTGGGGCGGGGTTTTCCCCGCCCCAGGGGGGACTTGGCAAGCCTAATTGAAAGTGCATTATTTAGTGTGTGTGATTGCAGCTTTATGGCCCTTTAAAATTTAGCAGATTAACCATGATGCAGGCTTTTTGTATACTTGAGCCCACATCATTGGACATTCATAAAATTATGTATCTGATGCAGTAGGCTGTAGTCTGCAAAAGTCCGTGCCACAACAGATGTGTTAGTCCTAAGGTTTCTGCTTCAGCAAACTTTCAAGGCTATCAGTCTGAAAGTTCATTAATTGGTACTGGGAAGTCACTCTCAGCCCACTTCACCTCACAGGATTAGTCTGAGGATAAATGGTGTGGAGGCTGAGAGAGAGAGTGGCTTGCCTACAGCCATCAATGACCAAAATTTATAAAAATGAAATAGTTTATAAAAATTAAATTGGCCAAGACTGGAGTGATAAGGGCCCTATGTCCCACTCTAGTCAACATCCTGGCTGTGGCATTGAATCTTTTGAACACAAGAGCAGCAGTAATCTAATCTAGATGTTTTTCTTAAATGGAGCAATTATCATTAAAAAGGGTTGCATGTACAGTTATTCTAATTAAGGTTTTGGCTTTCCTTTCTGAGTTAAGGTGACTGTGGTTGGTAAAGAGTTACTGTCTCTTCTAAAGAACTTTTGGGTGTATATATTCATGTGCACACAATTTTTACTACTTGTCCGCCTTTTCTGAGAAACCAAACTTATTTAGAGATGCCACAAATTTGTAAAGAATTGTAGAGCCTGGGTGTGAATACAGAAAGGTGGTAACACTGAGCAGTGGAACAGAAGAACATATTCCCACATGGTTACATGTAGGAGATTTTTAAGCAGCTACTGTATGGCTTTTGGCTATCCAAATTTTCCCTTGCTTTGAAATGGAAGATTTTTGCCCAGAAAAAAAATTGTAGTTATCCAGATGGTTGAATTTGTCCCTGGGGTCAATGTTTGTTTGCTGCTGTGCTTTGTAAACCAACTCATCTGCTTCTTGGCCTAATTATTTTGCAATTAGTAGGTCTAGTGGAAAAAATATACAGAAAAAGAGTTACATTTTGTGGTGCTGTCCAGTGTCACAGTGCTGATATGTAAATGAGGAAAACTGCAAAGATGATAGGGATTTTTATGAGCTCATATTGCCTCTGTTCTGCTAACAGATTTCTGCTAACAAGAGAGGACATATTTTGGCTCATCCCCCCCCCCCCATGCAGCCCTCGACTTCCCCCTCATGCTGTCCCCTAGGAGCAGCATTTTGGGGAATATTTTGGGCTGCAGCAGGAGGGAGGAAGGGAGCAGGTCCCATTCTGCTGATGAAAATGAATTGTATTACTGAAGATTTAGTGCAGGATCCAAGCAAACGAACATAAAGTTGCACAAAGAATGTATTACTGTTTACAATATAATAATCTATTTTGAATGTATCAGCCATATTGAATGGGATGAATCCCTAAAAAAATGATTTTGTGTAAGCTTTTTAGATACTATTTTTTTTTGCTTGAATGTTGTCACCCAAGAAGGGCATCCTGCATAGACAGGCATCCCCCTAGATGCCCTGCTGTGGCCCTGGCTAGGGATCCTAAGTGTGTTGTGCACAAAGGTTTACTTGGCACAATACTGGGAGGTAAGAGACAGAGAGTCTTCTAATAAACTGAAACATCTTTATTTATCTGTAAACAGTAGACAGAAAAGATAAAGGACAAATATCAGAATGGTATGCAGAAAAATCATAAGGTGCTTTAGACAATTCTGAAGGTGCAATGCAACACAAAGTAATTGAAAAATCCCTAGTGCAGGCAGTTGTTTTAGGCAGATGGGACCATCCATGGATAGTTCATGTGGAATTTTCCTGGGAGTGTGCTTACAACATCCCCCCCCCCAAAAAAAAAATGGGATAGAGGGAGAGATCATGGAAAGGAGGAAGGTTGTTGCTAGATGAAGAGGAGGGAAAAGCCTGACCAGGAAGAAGTGAGGCTGAGCTCAGAGCAGAGGAGTGGAGAAAAACAGGGAAGGGGATGCTGGCAGGTAGAGCTGTGGGGCTGTGTTGAAAGGAAGAGATTGCAAGAGAGAGAGGGAGAGAAAGGTTACATGGGATCAAGGCATGAGCAAAAAGACAAAGATAAGCGTCAGTGTTGCTGACTGGGTTTTCCAGAGCAGGCAGAGAGAGAGAGAGAGAGAGAGAGAGAGAGAGAGAGAGAGAGAGAGGCTGAACCTGAAATGGTAGGTTAAAGCCAGAGTTCATACCCGTCGCTGGCAGTGGCAAGAGCCAGGTTGTGCTCCCTTGAGTTACTTCAAAGCGGATGCTAAAGGTAGTAGTTTATCTTCACTGAGTGAATACCTGATTGCCTTATCTGCCACATATGCATTATTCTGGATGTTCGCTGAGTAGGTTGAAATGTTTATTGTTCCACAAGCACCAGACAGGAATTTGGTTTGGGTGTGCTGTGGGAGAGATCTAATGGAGTCACAAGACAAGCCCTAGAAGAAAGGGTACAACAACTTCCCACAAGAACCTGGTTGTTGCATCATGAGATGACATTTTATTGCAGTCAGTTCCTGTCATGATGCCTTGGTTTGGTCCAAGATGGAGCCAACCAACACTTTTGGCTTCATAGGCCACAGGGGCATGGGGTTCTGGAGGTAACAATGTGATAAGTATCTTCTTTGTATTTTAATTTTAAATGTATAGGAAATTCTGCTTTCTTTATTCCTGGAGAATTCTTACAGGGTTGCTGGAGATGAACATATTTTCAGCTAGTAGAATGTGCTAAAACAGGGGGGGGGAAATGGAAGGGGAAATTGAAACTTAATCAAGCACCAGTAAAGAGCTTGGCTTCGCATTCCATTTGTGTTAGTTTGAGAGGATCCAAAGCAATATTGATGCTTTTGTTCCCTGTGAATATCTAGGATTTGGATGCATCAGCAATATGTGCTCAATTATAATTTTATTTGGTAGGCACCATTTAGGTCATGCTGAACAATGTATGAAACATTGAAGCCAGTGCCAAAATGTCATCTCAGTATAAGGCAGGAACAGCTTGAGATTTTGCAGGCTTATGTGACATTTGGTGCAACTGACATTTGGTGCAACTGAGAATTAATGTGTGGGGCTTTGGAGTTCCCAAGGTTGTTAATCCAGAAGATCTGCACTGGGCGTTGCAGGCCGTGGCTGGTTGGCTCCGACTGAGCAGGCTGAAGTTAAACCCGGCGAAGACGGAGGTCCTGGGCTTGAGTCGCGGCGGTTTGGGGTTGGGGCTCCCTCTCCCGACCTTCGATGGGGTGCCTTTGGTGCCAGCGCCGGAGATTAGGAGTTTGGGAGCGCTCCTGGACTCCTCGTTATCTATGGAGGCCCAGGTGGCAGCCACTGCCAAGTCAGGTTTTTACCATCTGTGGCTGGTGCGGCAGTTGGTTCCCTTCCTCGACCACGGTGACTTGGCCACAGTGATCCACGCGACGGTCACCTCGAGGCTAGACTACTGCAACGCTCTCTACATGGGGCTGTCTTCGTCGCAAATTTGGAAGCTGCAGCTAGTGCAGAATGCTGTGGCCAGGCTGTTGATGGGTCTTCCTAGTAGGGGCCACATCCAGCCTGCGCTGAAAGCGCTACACTGGCTGCCAATAGCGTACCGGATTCGTTTCAAAGTGCTGGTTCTTACCTTTAAAGCCCTATATGGTCTGGGTCCAGCTTACCTAAGGGACCGCCTTTCCTCATATGTTCCCCCACGAGCACTACGGTCTGGGACGCAACATCTCCTGGCAATGCCAGGTCCCAAAGAGGCCAGGCTGGCTGCTACCAGGGCCAGGGCTTTCTCTGCTGAGTAGGTAGAGCAGTTGCAGTAGAGCAGGTGGAATATGCCATCTTGTGGAACATCATGTGAGAACATCTAGAGCACTTTTGTTAATTAATGTTATTGTACTGTAGTGATTTTAAATGGTTTTAAATATGTTTTATATTGGTGTATGCCTTCTTATAAGCCGCCCTGAGCCCGTGTAGCGGGGAGGACGGGGTATAAATTGAATAAAATAAAAATAAATAAATAAATAAATCCTTGGGGACTTCAACATCCATTCTGATGAGGCTGCTGCCTCCATTCAGGCATCAGACCTGGTGTCTTCCATGGCACTAGGCAGCACTCTCCCAGTTTGTATCGGGTCCCACACATCATGCAGACCATACACTGGATTTGATTTTTGGTGTGGGGATGGAGATGAATCTGGCTTTGAAGGCGGAAGTGCCATGGTCAGATCATGACACCCATGGTCAGATGACACCCAGCTATTCCTGTTAATGGACAGCTGCCCAGATTTTTACCATCTGCGACCGAGGCTGCCGCCGCTGCCACTTGGAAGGGAAGTGGCGAGCGGGGAGCCAGGAGCCGGGAGGGGGGGCCAGAGCGCCGAGGCGAGATTGGAAACGAGTCTCAGGAAAAGGCAATGTTTTTGCTGTGCACTTCCCCCCCCCTCCAGAGTGCTTGCAACCACAGAGCTGGATCTCCCCACCCCTGGATCCACATTGGCAGCTCGGCTTCAAAGCGGCGAGTCGGGGAATCTGCAGATCCACCCGCCCCAGCCTGGCCGCTCCCTCCCCAGCTGTTGCGTTCCGACGGAGGGGCGGATTGGGTTTCATGGGTGGCGTCCGCGCCGCAATGGCCTCGGCAGGGAGGATGGCCAAGCCCTCGGTGGGGGCTCCGCCGCCGCCCTCCTCCGTCTAAGCGGCCCACTGAAGGCAGCGAAATTTGCTTGGCTGAAGTTCTGCGGCGGGGCTTGCAAAGGAAAGGCGGGAGGCTGATCCCAGATCGGGGCATTCTGATTGCGTCCTCCCCAGCAACTTTCAGTTTCGGCGGCCTTGGTTGGGCGGCCAGAGCTGCAGTTGTGCCGCGCACACACCCCCTTACCCACCGTTAAGCCTTGGAAGTGTCGCAGAGCGATAATACATCTGGGGCAACGCTCCCTCTAAACTGTGGAGTTTTGTAAGCAAACATTCCACTTTGTGAGCTTACTGGCCATAAAGTTGTGAGTGAGCG
>NW_015166434.1:719283-722830 GCF_001447785.1 Gekko japonicus | reverse complement strand
AGCTCCACCACTGAGGAAGGCCCTTAGGGGCCGAAATGCGTTTGGTCTTCAGTTGTAAAGTTTTTACCCATCATATGTATGTATAGTGGATAAGCTTTTATAGTCTGATCTTAGACAAAGTAATTTTTAATCAGGAAAGTTTTAACATGTGTACACCTTAATAAATATTTGTACTTTTATATATATGGTTTAGCTTAGCCCTTTTTGGTTCGTAGTCATATCCTGGGTTGAGTCCCCCCCTTTTTTCCAGTAATTTATTACTGATCCAGGATGTAGGTTGAAAATCAGGGCTTTTCCCCCCCCAGAAAGAGAAGCAAATAGGCCATCTGCTTTAAAGAAGAGCAGGTGGCACAGATTTTCCCAAGTTGTATTTTCTGTAGAACTTTCACAGGATCAGTGCGTGGTGCCTGTGCATTTGTTCCAGTTTCTTCCTACCTATCTGTGCCTCTGTTACTCTTTCTATAGTGTGTTTTTGAGGGAGTGAACATTGCTCCCAGGAATTCTTACATAATAACATATAGGAGAATTGATTTCCTGCATTCTACTGATCTAAAATTCTAATTTACTTTTTTACACTTAAGTTACAATTTAAAAATGTTATATCCTGCTTACTTTTTCCAATTTGGTCTTATAATTACATTAATTTGTTGATAAACTGGAATCCCTCACTTGGTCTTTGACCTTCAGTGATTTGCACTATTCAGTGGTTGTTTTCTTATCAGTGTTGGACAGAAGCAACCGCAGGGTTTGGTTTAAAGTGAGCAGCATGACCCTTGTATTAAAGAAAGGTCATGGAAATCCCAGATGACTATAGCAGGCTGCAAAGTAACTGGAAGAGAATTAGTTAATGTGTGATTATTCTTTCCAATATCAAGAACAATGTAATTGAGAAAACAATAGGCATGTGAGAAATTTACATTTTTTCATAAGACTTTGTTCTTTTTTTTTGCGATAGCATCTATTTAAATAAGCAGTCATAGATTTCTGCCAGTGCTGTAGTCTCGGTTTACAGGAACACTGATCAGAAGCCTGATATTTTCTAAATGTGGAAAGTGGTTTCCTTCAAAAGACGAATAAATGAAAAAGGAATAAAATACAAAACAAACTAGGCTTGTACTGAGTACCAGTAGCTAGATGAAACACCCTGCAATATTTTCCATGTGTCTGTGAGTCTATTTAATTACATAGGCCAAAGCAGTAGATAATTTTCAGTGGTGACTAAAGGAATAGATTTGACCTGAAGGCAGGCCACGGAAGGCCAGGCAAAAAGTAATTTGCTTTATTTAGTTGACCTTATGGGGACAAAGCTGATTTTCCCCCTAACACATTCCAACAACCAATGCTTCTAAGAATTATTGTAATATGCAATAAAGTTAATTGGGGGGGGAGTGATAATTAAATAGGAACTAGAAATTATTTTACTGCTTCTAATACCTGGGATATTAAAGAGCTGTGAGCTTTAACGAAGGCATTTCACTTGCTTGTGTTATTATGCCTGTAATGGAAATTTTATGTATGAATTAAAACATTTATATCATGCCTTTCTGCATGGTTCAAGGGGGCTACTGAACTGGAAACTTCCATAGTGGTCTCTCATCCAAGTACTGCTTAGCTTCCAAGATCTGACAAGACTGGGCTAGCCTGGGCCACCCAGGTCAATTCGTGCACGTAAAATGCCATCAAGTCTCAACCAACTTACGGCAACCCCAGCAAAGGGCTTTCAAGCAAGTGAGAAGCAGAAGTGGGTTGTCATTGCCTTCTTCTGCAGAGTCTTCCTTGTTGGTCTCCTTTCCAAGTATTGGCCCTGCTTAGCTTCTGAGATTTGATGAGATTGGGCTATACCATGCCACCTTCGCCACACACCCCCGCCGCCCCCAGGTCAATCTACTGTTGATTAAACTTGGAATGGACAACATGCCATCATGGCAGCTGTTTTGCACATCTGCTTCAACCCAACTAGTGAAATAAGGTTGAATAAGAATAAAAAGTGAATGGAACTTAAACAATTTGGGGGGGGTCTGTGTTATACACAGTTGGGGTGGAAACATGGGTTCACATTATGTTTACATCAGAAAAAGTTGGAAAAATATAAGTCAAAAATATAATTATGAGGATTAAGTGCAAGAGCTTTTGCTCTGTTTTGCTTGATGAAAATGTATTGATCTACCATACCATCATTTTTCTGTGAACAGACCTATTAATGGAAGATGATGGGAGTATGAAGAGTAAAAGGATTTGAGAATTGTCCCATTAGTAAGTTAACAGCTTGATCTCTGTACCCCGTGGCTTCCGTGAGCCTCTGGTGGGTGAAGTGTGACAGCTTGCCCAGCAATTTGCCAGACAATGCTTTTGTGCTCAGTGACACATACAGTGGTCCACAAACTGAAACCCGTGAATTAATTGTATTAATATTCTTTTAAAATCCATTCCCCTGTAACAAACAATACACTGAGACAACCACCTCTTTCCCACTTGGGGCCTCAGATCATCTGTTAACTGTAATCATATCAGGCAAAGTGGCAGCTAAGTGCAAATGAGAGTTAATTGAGACATTCATCAGGCACTTTTATTTTAGGTCATGTGGATTGAGTAAATAGTGCATGGTTTAGCTATTGTTGTCTTTCTGCAGGTACAAGAACAGCCTGTTTTTCAATTTGCCTTGATGTCACACTTTTGCTGCTTTACATGCTATTGAAAATACAGAACTTCATTAGATGGTTCTTGGTGAAGATAAATGCATTGGATTGGTAAAACTGGGAAACTGAAGGAAAGGTTAATGAAAACACTGCCCTTCAGAAAGTTTGCTTATGCGAGACTCAGCTAATTTTGTCAGGGCTACTCAATGCATAATTAATACATTTGTTACAAGACACTTTTTATACCATATGAACATCACATGCAGTGTTTTATGCTTATAGAGTAACTTTTGTGCTTCATACCAAAAGCATGTATACTGGAAAATTTCTAGGGAATATCCTGTGAACTGAATCCAACAAAATCTCCTGGAAATTTTGATAAACTGCTTAGAAAAATTTGCATCAGACAGTGAGATGGTATATCTCTCTCATATCTATGTGTGCTGAGTAATTAGGTTTGGGGATTGGATTCTCACAGTTTGATCCTAAACAAAGTTACAGTCTTCTAGGCCCATTGACTTCAATGAATTTAGAAGGGTACAACACTGCTTATTAGCATAATAGCTCATTAGCATATGCCACACCCCTGACATCACCAGAAGTAATGTCAGAAGGGGAAGCAAAAAGCGGGGGAAGGCATCTTCAAAAGCCTCCCCTTCCCCAGCCAGCCTGTGAGGGGGGGGGAGCAAAGAGAGAAGGGGTTTAAAGTTTAAACCCCTTCTCACTAGAGTTAGGCCACAGAAGGAGGAAAGAGGGAAGGAAAGAGAGAGAGAGTAGAGAGAAGGAAAGAAGAAAGGAAAGAGGGAAAGAAAGAGAAGGAAAGAAGGAAGGAAGGAAAGAGGGGATAAAAAGAGAGAAGGAAAGAGGGAAAGAAAGAGAAGGAAAGAAGAAGGGAAAGAAAGAAAGAGAAG
>NW_015166434.1:712937-719110 GCF_001447785.1 Gekko japonicus | reverse complement strand
ATATGGGGAGAGGGAAGAAGGCTCTCCCACCCCCCCATCAAGCACCCACCACCCCCGTGGATCCCTCACGTGGATCTCTCACTTACAACGATCAAGGCCTTCCCCAGGCTGCAGCACTCCGGCAATGGGCCTCCTCAGGCCTCCCCCAGGCCACAGTGCTCCAGAGCGGGCCCCAGGAGGCCAGCAACGAACCTCCTCAGGCCTCCCCCAGGCCGCAGTGCTCCAGTGCAGGCCTGGGAGGCCAGCGACGGGCCTCTTCAGACCTCCCCGGGCCGCAGCGCTCCAGCGTGGGCTCGGGAGGCCGGCGACGGGCCTCTTCAGGCCTCCCCCAGGCCGCAGCGCTCTAGCGCGGGCCCGGGAACACCAGCGATAGGCTTCCTCAGGCCTCCCCTGGGCTGCTGCTCTCCAGCGTGGGCTCTGGGAGGCTGATGATGGGCCTCTTCAGGCTTTCTCTGGACTGTAGCACTCCAGCTCGGGCCCAGGGAGTCCATTGATGGACCTCTTCAGGCCTCCCCCAGGCCGCAGCACTTCGGCGCAGGGAGCTGGGGGTGGGGCTTGCCGCCACCACCATTTGTGCCAACTCCTGGGCTGCCGGAGAGGTGCTCTGGTATGCTCCAGCCCCAAATGACCCCTGCTTACAGACAACATAATTTGAAGAAACGGTACATGCTCACAGTATATATAGGTTAATGGCAACAGCCATATTAGCACTGGGCCTTTAACAGGATGCAACAAAATACCGGATTCAGTGTCATGGTTGTCTTTAGGTCAGAGGTTGCTGAGGCTGATCAGCAGATGTTTATTGGATTAGAATTGGTTTTGGTTTTATAACAATCACCAGGATCCACTGCTTTCTGTCCTATATATGTCAAGTCGTCATTTTCTACTTTCAGAGACACTCATTAACTTCTTTCTTCTGATATCTCAAATTCTCAAAGGAGAAAGTTTCCTGGGCTGGTTACTAGTGAAATACTACTGTATTAATCTGGTGGCAATAAGTGCTATCGTCACAGCTAATTTATGACGACCCCGTAGGGCTTTCAAGGCAAGAGGTGAACAGAGGTCGCTTGCCATTGCCTGCCTCTGAGTAGCAAGTCTGGACTTCCTTGGTGGTCTCCCATCCCAGTATGAATTAGGGCTGGTCCTGCTTAGCTTCTGAGATCTGACAAGGTCAGGCTAGCCTGGACCATTCCAGTCAGGGCCATATTAATATGGCCACCTCAAAACAAAAATGTATTGGGTTGTATCCTACCATTCCACTCAACTAAATTCAGAGTGTTCTTTCAGCACAGGAAGCCTCCTTGTAATGGAAGGCCTTTGCACTTATCTGAGCAAACTGGTGGAGTACAATACCTTGCCATTCTAATTTCAAGTGCATTTTCTTTTATGGTTTCTGAACAATTATCAGAATGTTATCTTCATAGATAACCTTCACAAGTCTATAAAGTCTATATTATTTTTTCATGAACTGCTGCAATCCAGTATATATATTGGGGTAATAAATAAATCCACTGACCCTAGATTTGTGTTTGGCAGACATTTTGGCAGCAACTTACTATTAACTCCTGAGATTTTATATTTAAATTATATAAGTGAATACATTTTTTTTAAAGCAAGATGAAAAGGAAATTTATTCACAAGAGAGAAAAAACCCTACTACCAACAAGCATCATCTTTTGCTGACCATTAGCTGTGAGAGTCATCTGGATATCTCACACAACTGGATGACATATCTACCCATTTCACTGTGGCTTCAGGCTGGCTTTGGGACAGAAGTGGTCTTGGTAGCTCTGGTGAATGATTTTATTTAAACTCAGGCACAGGACCTCCGTCTTCATTGGATTCAATTTCAGTCGGCTCAGTCTAAGCCAGCCAGCCACAGCCTGCAACGCCTGGTCCAATCTTCCGGTGTAGAGTCAGACTGGCTGCCTAACAACAGATAGAGCTGGGTGTCATCCACATACTGGTACAGACTACACAAATACTGCAAGAAGTGCATGCAATTAACAACAATTGTAAGAATCAGTTGACTCTTGACAAACTTCCCCGGAGTCCCACCGCTCGTCTCGACACACTCTCTCTCAACGCAACGGTCCCCATCAAACACAATCTAGACTCAATATAGGGAACTCTCCAGCCACAACATACAAAGAGATCTTCAAAAAGAGAATACGTACAATTCTGCATCCCCACAACATCCGACACCAGACTCTCTCCAATTCTATAATTGAATAAAATATGTCTGTAATTATAATACAATCTTGTCATGTCTTAATGTTAAGTCCGATGCTTAACAAAATAGTCAGATAGTGATTTCAGCAAAACTCACTGTGGCCATAACTACATCCTCTGGCAGCAAACTCCACATTTTAAAGGCTCTATGTGTACAGAAGTATTTATTTTTGTCTCTCCTGAATCTACTACCCATCAGCTTCATTGGACACCCCATAATTGGTGGGCGCGCGGGGGGGGGGGCGCCAGAAGGTGGCCTCGCCTAGAGTACAAAAAACCCTGGAGCCGGCCCTGATTGGACGCATTAATCTTGAACTTCAATCCCTGTTCAAGACGAAGCTTAACATTGCTTCCTTATGAGATGTTTCACATTACATCTTAACGTATTCATGGCAGCTTCTGAATACATTACACTTAATATATTACAAACATTGTACAATATATTTTCAAAACATGATTGGTGAATGCTTACCCATGTAACTTCAAGAGCTCTTGACAAAGTACTTTTATATTATCCCCTTCTAGCTTGTTTTGTGGGCATTTTTGGCTGCTTATTGGTTGTTTTATGCTGGTTTTATGTCCATTGCTTGATTTTAATATTTATAGTTTGTGTGTTTTACTTTATGGTCATAGTATCATTTTTCTTTGTAAGCCACCTTGAGTGGTTCTCTGGATAGGTGGCATAGGTGACAAACAAATTCCTTAAACTAACCATCCAGTCACTCTGTGGCCACTTCCTGCTCGATCATGTCATTCATGACAGCCCCCAATTCCCTTGGTTTGGGAGTCATGTTGTAATAGAGAATTAATTGATATCAAACTCTCAGGTTTACTACCCTCACTCAGTCTGAACAGCAAGACTCTGTCTGCACTGTCAGATACTAATATTGTCTTGGATCCATTGGAACATTCTCATGGATGGAATGAATCCAGTCCGTGGAGCTCAACTTTCTTATCTCCCACTGTGGTTCCAAACACCTCCATAGGGTTGCCAACTCAGGTGGTAAATTCCTATATATTTTGAGGGTGGAGCCTGAGGAGGGACCTCAGTGGGGTATAATGACATAGAGTCTACCCTCCAGAACTACCATTTTCTCAATGGGAATTGGTTTTTGTCACCTGGAGATCAACTAATACTCTCACCTGGAGGCTGGCAAACCAACCCCAAATGCAGCTGGGGGTGGGTCCTCTGTCCCCCAGAAACAGCATTTCAGGGGCAATTTTGGGTTGCAGCAGAATGCAGAAAAAGTGCACTCAGAGAGCCAGTTTGGTGTAGTGGTTAAGTGTGCGGACTCTAATCTGGGAGAACTGGGTTTGATTTCACACTCGCACCTGCTGGATGACCTTGAGCAAGCCATAGTTCTGATAAGAGCTGTTCTTGAAAAAGAGCAGTTTCTGTCAAGAGCTCTCTCAGCCCCACCTACCTTACAGGGTATCTGTTGTGGGGAGGGGAAGGGGAAGGAGTTTGTAAGCCACTCTGAGACACCTTTGGGTAGTGAAGGTCAGGGTATAAATCCAATCTCTTCTTCTTCTTCTGTGAATGGAAATCTTTCAATTTGCCAAAACATTCCAGTGGATCCCATCCATTATCAGGGAAGATAATTTTCAGAAAGAGCTAGTAACTATGCATAGTCACATTTTAAAGGGGTTAAAAACCCCAAACAAAATGTACTCATTATATTTACTACATTATATTTATTAATAACATAAGAGAAGCCAATGTTGGATCAGGCCAAAGGCCCATCCAGTCCAACACTCTGTCACACAGTGGCCAAAAATACCAGGTGCCATCAGGAGGTCCACCAGTGGGGCCAGGACACTAGAAGCCCTCCCACTGTTGACCCCCCAAGCACCAAGAATACAGAGCATCACCTGCCCCAGAGTCCCTATCCATACCTTGTGGCTAATAGCCACTGATGGACCTCTGCTCCATATCTATATATCTAATTCCTAAGTTGCCCCCTGCGTGTGGATATCTAAATCCGCACATCGGGGTCATTTGGGGGGAAGGGAGATTTTCCTGCACATTTGGGGCAATTACCAGATGTGCACAAAAATCTAAAAATTGTAAAAAAATATAGGGGGGATATTTAAATCCCCCAAAATGATTTTCTTTCAATGATTTTGGCAATATATAAAGAACAACAAGCTAAAATTATAATTAATGGAGAATTGACAGAAAGTTTAGCAATACAAAAAGGTGCTCCTTATCTCCATTACTGTTTATCTTTGTCTTAGAAACATTAAATGATGTAGTAAGAGAAAACAAGCAAATAAAAGGACTGAAAGTTAAAGATGAAGAGTTCAAACTCCAAGCATTGGTGGATGACCTAGTCTTTATTTTGGAAGAGCCAGAGACCTCGATAGTACCATTGTTAGACACAATACAAAAATATGGAGAGGTTGCAGGATTTAAATTAAATACAAAAAAAAACAAAGATAATGACCAAGAATTGCACACAAGAAGAGAAAGACGAATTCTCCAAGGTTGCAAAACTTGAAATAACTAACAGGATTGTTTACTTAGGTATCCATATGACTAACAGAAATAGTGGTTTAATGGAAAACAATTACAAAAAATTATTGAAAGAAATCAAGAAATACTTAAAATAGAAAGATCTACAATTATCACTACTGGGAAGAATAGCCACTATAAAAATGAATATTTTACCACGCTTCCTCTTTCTAGCGCAAAATATACCAATACTAAAGAAAAAGAACTTCTTTATAGATTTGGATAAAATGTCAAGACAATTTGTATGGTATCCCAAAAAAACCAAGAATTAGATGGAAATATTTACAAGAAAAAGAAATAAAGAGGAGGTATGGGATTTCCAAATTGGAAAATTTATTATCAAGCTGCGGCTTTAACCTGGATAAAATTAGAAGAACTTTAAACTTAGAAGGATATGATCTTAAAATGGGTTGGCATGCCTATATTTGGTATGACAAAGTTCATGCAAATTTCCATCAACATATAATTATGGGATCTCTGATAAAATATTGGTAGAACCTGAAAGAAAAAATATTATAAGAAAATACCACGGTGGGTTTCCCCACTTGAAGCATTCATAAAACCAACCCTTCTGACTAAAGACACGATAGAAACATACGAAAATATACTAGATAAAAAAGACAAGATTCAAAACTTGGACATAGCAATGAAACACTTACCATGGTGGGAAAGTACACAACTTAAATCTATTTACAGCAAAGATAAAACTACGGGGTTCTATATGGGAAACAATGAACTAGATAAAATTTGGTTGTCAACCAGTGATAAGTTAATACAAAAAGTATATACCTTTCTGATAGAACAATATTTGCAAGATGAGATGGTTAAACCCTCAATTGTAGCATGGATGAAAGATATGGGCTATATGATAGATATTGACGACTGGGCCAAAATATGGAAGTCTATGAGATATCTCAGTTCAACTGCATATAAAGAAAATTTATATAAGATGTTTCATAGATGGTATTGGTCACCAGATAAAATTGGAAAATTTGCACCTTAAACATCAAAAAATTGCTGGAAATGTAAGAATAATATAGGAACATTTTTTCACATGTGGTGGAAATGTTGTAGGATGCAAAAGTTTTGGAAAAGTATAAAACAGATTATATTAGAAATGATGAATATTAATGTGGATTTGGTACCAGAAATATACTTGTTAAATATAATTCCAGACAACCTAGATAGAGAAGACAGATATTTATTAACATATATTTTAACTTTATCAAGAATTATGGTAGCTTGATGCTGGAAATCAGATAAATTACCCTCTAGATTAGATATAGTTAAGAAACTGCTGGAGATAGCCGAATTGAATAAGCAGACTATGTTATTATGCGGTAAAGATGAGACAATATTCCAAAAAGGTGGATAAGAGTATATAATTGGTGGGGGGAAAACATTGTATGTAAGACTCCAAAAAAAT
>NW_015166434.1:654035-711889 GCF_001447785.1 Gekko japonicus | reverse complement strand
GCCATCAGGAGGTCCAGCAGTGGGGCCAGGACACTAGAAGCCCTCCCACTGTTGCCCCCCCAAGCACCAAGAATACAGAGCATTACTTGCCCTAGCCTGAGAGCTCCTATCTATACCTTGTGGCTAATAGCCACTGATGGACTCCCTCTTCTTGTATTTATCTAATTCCCTCTTGAAGCTGTCCATGCTTATAGCCGCCGCCACCTCCTGTGGCAGTGAATTCCATGTGTTAATCACTCTTTGGGTGAAGAAGTACTTCCTTTTATCCATTCTAACCTGACCGTGCAGCAATTTCATTGAGTGCTCACAAGTTCTTGTATTGTGAGAAAGGGAGAAAAGTACCTCTTTCTCTACCTGCTCTATCCCATGTATAATCTTATAAACCTCAATCATGTCCCCCCTCAGCCGCCGTTTCTCTAAGCTACATTGTAGTAAAGGAGGAACAATACTTTGGGAAGGAATTTTATCAGTTTAAGTATAGCATGCTATGTAGGAAGAAGAAGAAGAAGAAGAAGAAGAAGAAGAAGAAGAAGAAGAAGAAGAAGAAGAAGAAGAAGAAGAAGAAGAAGAAGAAGAAGAAGAAGAAGACTTACAAACTCCTTTCCCTCCCCCTCCCCACAACAGACACCCTGTGAGGTGGGTGGGGCTGAGAGAACTCTGACACAAACTGCTCTTTTTCAAGGACAGCTGTGCTAGAGCTTGTGACTGACCCAAGGTCACATCAGCAGGTTCAAGTGGAGGAGTGGGGAATCAAACCCGGTTCTCCCAGATTAGAGTCCGCACACTTAACCACTACACCAAACTGGCTCTCAGGAAGAAATAAGTTTTATCTCATTAACATTGTGAAAGATTGTATGAAGGAACTCATGGAACAGATCTAATATGTTTGTATTTACAAGGTGTACTAAGAGGTTGTTGTACTTATTCCTAATTTGTGTTCTGGACTCTGGCATTCAAATCAAGGGGTTTCAAGCTGTGACAGAACCAGGATCCTGTGATAATTGGTTAAATCAGCTTTAACAATGCAACCAGATAAACAGTTGTGGTAGCTGCTGCCATAGCAACGCCATCATGCTCTCCCTCTCCCGTGTGTGCGCGCCTCTCCTTCCCTCCCTTCTTCTCTCTCACCGCATACACACCCCTCCTCCTCTCCAGCAAGTGACACATTTGCTAATGGTCTGTATGTTTGAGAGGGTTTAATGGCAGAGCTCTTTGCTTTGAAAACTATTCAAAATGATGAATGAGGAAGCAGCTCAGAAGAGTGATGGTGGGGAGAAGTATAATGGCAGCAATCAAAGGAAAAAAAGACCCAAGAAGGTAATGTAAACGGACGCAAACAAAATGTGTGTATGAAACAGTAAGATACTAGGAGTGGTCTGGAGTCTGAGAATGAAGGAGCTGGGAGACCCTTTAACATGCATTTGTTTATGTCTGTGTTCTGTACCATGCTGTGGATAACGGAGGAAGACAGCACCATGTTGCCCTTTGTTAATGGTATTGTGTGATTTTTTTTTAAAATTAAGAGGTTGTAACGGCTTAGTAGCTCCGAAACTATGGCACATAGAAGATGAGCGTATGTGTAGTAAAATATTATTGTCTCTGTTGAAAAACAGCTACTCTGGTGTTAAAGAATTCCTAGGTGTTTTTATTTCAGTACCTTTAAGCATTAGGCTATGCTATGCTAATTCACTACATTAATTTGAATGGACAGTGAACTGAAGGGCTATTTTTAAAAGCACACAGCTGCCTATGTTGTTGAATTACTATTGACTTTATTATGCCTTGCAGTGTCAGTTTCATTGTATGGTATTACTCTTTTCAAAAGACAAACCAGTTTGTTTTTGTGGTGGCAGGAAAAACAGTGTGCCTGGCATGGCAGTGACTTGATTTCTTGTAGATTTAACAATTGGAGTAGGCTTATCTTTAGTTTGTCTTGAGAGTTCTCTCATGTTAGTCCCACCAAAGAGGTAAAGATGCCAAAAATGCACGGCTCCCTGATTTCTTGGATGCCTGTAGTAGCCAGATGCTTGTGATATGGTAGTGATAATGTGAAACTGATAATGTGAAACTGACTGAGGGAACTGTAAAATGTACAACCACACCCAGTTTCTCCAAAGAAAAGGTTTATGTGCTAGTACTCCGGTATCCTAAAATTCATCTGCAAACTTGAAATAATTTCTTCTTAATAATTTAGTTGAAATCTAACACATATTAAATGTCTCGTATACTGCCCCCTTGATTTTTTTATATCATGTAGGCAGAAGTGTAAATAACATAATCAGCTGCCATGATCACGTTTTAATACCTTACTACAAGAGTAGTTTCCATGAAAAACACATTGGGATGTCGCTATGAAAAAGATGCTCTGCTTTGTGAAGAGAATGTAGCCGAAGGGAGGGAAATGTAGCCAGTGTTCAGTGATGCATTTTGCAGTCATCTGTAGTAAACTTGTGTAGAATTAACACACTGCTGTAACACAGCTTTCCAAAAGATAAGCCATGCATTTTTAGAAACTTGATAATATGTACTAACTTTTAGCAGAGGTTAAAGATAGCCCTTTGGAATGTGAAAGGGAATTTATAATTGCTTGCAGGTAATATATATATTCCCAATACAAAAAGACACCTGTGTTTTAATAAATTTAAGGATGTGCCCTGATTAGTCATAGTGAGAGTACTAACAAAAGGTTAAAATGGTGTCAGACTCCACCCTGCTGTGCCCAGAAGATTTCCTTAGAATTCCACACAGTGGGCAGTGTTTAATTTAGAACACTGACAGTGTAGTCCTAAACAGATTTAAACGTTCAAAGCCATTTGAACTCTATGGGCTCAGAGGGTGTAACTCTGTTTAGGAAGGCAGTGTGAGTTACATACCTGGGCATAAATAAGAGACCAGAAGAACTGGCCCTTTGCTTTGGATTGTCTCAGCATTACAGTACTATACATGTATGATGCCCGTAATTATATATTTACATAATTTATTTCTGTGTATGTAGAAACCGGTTTTCTTTTTATCTCAGACACACCATTCATTAGGTGAGATATTTAAAATAGTATTTAATTGAATGAATATGTGATCTTTTGCATTTTGGCTCTGTTGAAAATAGTATTTAATTGTAAGGATGTGTTATAGATCTATTTTGAATATGTGATCTTTTGCATTTTGGCTCCTGAGCATTGTTAAGCTGGATATATATGTCTGTTCAAACTCTTCTTTTGCTGTGTGCTGATATATCAATTTTTCATTATCAAAATGAATGACCAGAAGAGTAATTAGTTGTAGCTGAACAGGCTGACATAAGGACATCTCACTTTCATATAAGATACCTTACAATTATAAACTGTGACCCCGAACATGTCTTAGATGGAAAGAGCCTTGATTCAGGAAAGTGAGATTGTGGAGGTTCATGGGTGCAAAAGTCTCATTTAGATAAGGAAACAGAGAATAAATGTGTGGATGAGTTGCTGTCTTTGTGGACAGAAGTATAAAAATGACTGACATCTTGATCTGAAAACACAGCCAGAAATATGCCCCATTAATTTCAGTGATACAGCTGAATTACCATGCTCAGAAAGCATGAGCCTAAGCATTATGCTTCTGGAAGCACTCAGAAAGAAAAGAAGGAGATTGGGTGCTTGACTCGGGGCCAACACTGAAAATGGCAGCTCCCTGTGAAATTTGCTTTCTTTTCTCTGTAACGTTAAGGCGGCAGGCCTAACTGTCCTTGGACCCCATCATGTGCAGTCCCCTGCCATTATTTCACACTGTTAGCTGGCAAGATAAGAACATGATGTTACAGTACAATCCTAAACAGAATTATGCTTTTTTTAACCCACTGACTTCATTGGGCACAGAAAGCTATAACTCTGGTTAGGATTGCATTGTTCATGTTCCTAAACACTGGGTAAGGGAAGAGGAAATTCTGCACAGTGGATTGCCCTCCATGGTGGCAACCCATTTCAAGTATCACATCTGGTTCTGTTCACATTGTTCATGTTCCTAAACACTGGGTAAGGGGAGAGGAAATTCTGCACAGTGGATTGTACTCCATGGTGGCAACCCATTTCAAGTATCACAACTGGTTCTGTTCACATTGTTCATGTTCCTAAACACTGGGTAAGGGAAGAGGAAATTCTGCACAGTGGATTGCCCTCCATGGTGGCAACCAATTTCAAGTATCACATCTGGTTCTGTTCACATTGTTTCTGCCATTAATCAGGATTTAGCATACCCTTAGACATGGTTGGCAATAGTCACATGTACTGCCCAAACCAAAATAGAGATGGGGACAGGTAGAGAGACAGTGTGGTGCAGGGGCAGAATGTTGGGCTGGGATTGGGGAGGAGACCCTGTTCAAATTCCAACTCACTGGGTGCGTTCAGACGGGGCATTTGCAATGGAATAGGTACCAATTGCAATCGGTGAACTTACTGGCGTTCACACGTAGAACATCTGCCTTCCGTCCCTAACCGTTGCAAAGCCCTTTAAACCGTTGTACTCTGCCACTAGGTCCCCAAGTGGTGGTATCCTGAGTGGTACAACGGTTGTAATCAGTTTACCTCCGTCTGATCGCTCTCCACCGGTGTCTAGCCACTTCCGTTCGGAAGCCTGAGGCTTCCGATTTTTGCCCGCCTTTTTTTTTAGGTTGCCGATATGCGCTTGGGCGAAGCTTCGCCCTGGCATTTGTTTTTTTAAAAAAGAAAAGGCCCTTAGTTTAACGTTTCGGAGGAGTTCAGGACTTCAGGGAGTTTTTTTTAAAACGCTGATGCCCGCAGCATGTGAACGGGCATACAGCGATGGGCTCCGCTGTGAGGGAGGTAAGTGTGATCGTGTTTCAGCTGGCATAAACTGCACCAGTTCCAACCGGTTTATGCCGGCTGAAACGCCCCGTCTGAACGCACCCACTGGGTGTCTGTAGCCTTTCTTTCAGCCTAACCTACTTTAAGTAGTTGTTGTGAGGATAAAATGGAGGAGAGAGTTCTATGTATGTTTCTCTGAGCTCCTTGCAAGGAGGGAAGGACAGTGCATGATCCATTTTCTCAAACCTAAACCATGGTTAGTCAGTCATCACATCTTCCAAAAGTCCATATGTACCAAATGTCTAAGCCAGCTGCTGGCTATTCACTATGAAAAGGAATTAAAGCAATCTGTTAAGCATGAATGCTAACTGTATATTTGCAGGCCTCTGGATCTTATCCTAAAGATACAAAATAAATAACAATGAGTTACGTTTCCTAAAATTTGAATAATTTAATAAAAAGTAATGCCCTGCTTAAACCTTTACCAGAAGAATAAAATGATGAGTATATTAGCATTCTAGAAAATATCTCTTACTGCTCTCAAGTGTTTTGGAAGCCTATAGTTTCCTCACTGTGAGCGGGGGGGTAGTTATGCAGTTTCCAGGAATACACTCACACCTTTTCATCCCCACAGTGCTGTTAGCAGTCTTGGCATACATGAATGTGTAAGGAAGCCAAAATGAAGAAATGGAATGATTCCATTTTTCTGAAAAAAAAATCTTGTTTTGCAGTTTCTTTGGCTGTGGCAAAAAGTAATTTTATCATCTCTCTCTGAATATACTGTGCCTACACAATCCACTCCTTTATCCTCAGATGTTGTCAGGTGGTGTAGCAAAGATTATTATGAATACCACAAAATTAGTTGTTTCAAAATTCAGAAGTCTACCTAGAGATAAATGATTTCCACTTGGCCTGATATACATAAATCAGTGCGTAATTCAGCAACATTGGTTTTTGTGTTGGGTTTATATGCCCCAGTATGTGAAACTGGTTGAAGAATTGTTTTGACTGGATAGTGACTGAATGGTTTATTAGATTTTCGCTCTGATAGTAAAGTGTCAAGAATTTAGTGAAGTAATTCTGTAGACTTGTTTTACATACAATATTTCCAGGAATAGTTTGTTTGCATTTACATTTTTAAACAGCAAACATGACTTTTGAATTTTTATGTTTATAAAATCAGTTTGTTTATAAAATCAGTGCTAAACTTCAAATTTTGATTGCCCATCTGCTGCATTTAACTCTTATAGAGTCTCTACCTTCATTTTGTTTTAATTGTACCCCACCAACCCATGTTCCTTAGATATTCTTTTCCATAACATTAGTCTTCTTTGAAACAGACAGTAGCTATTAATGCTCTTCCTCGCTTGACTGGTTTCCTGGGCCACACTTATGTATGCAGACAGCCCGGTCTATGGTGATCATTTGTGGGGAACGGGGGGCTGAGTATGTCAGCTTCGTGGCTCTTGACTCAAAGCAAGCTTTATAAGTGAAACAATATCTCGCTGAGCAAAGGTGCAAGCTTTATAAGTGAAACAATATCTCGCTGAGCAAAGGTGTAGAAGACACATAATAAAGAGCAGCTAAGGAGGGAAGACTGTAAATTTTAATACATGAATGACATAAAATAAATTGGTCTTGCTTGCAAGTCACTGGTCTGTAAAGGCATATCAAGTGGAAAAAGTAAGCCCAGTGTAATAGTTGTGGACTGTAGACATTCAGAATTCTGTGACTGGCACTCAGGACTGGAGTGACACTCAAGTTGAACTTGTGATGGCTGCTGTATTTTCTGGCTCTCCTTATGCATCTCATACTTCTGAGTTCCCCATTGTGGAATTTGGGGAGAAGGGTCTTAGTTCTCTGGTCAGGGGGAAAAGGGAAAGGGAGCCCCTGAACTAGGGGAGGGGAAAACAGGGTCTCAGTATGCTGTCAACATTCACACCAGACTTTTGAACACACAGGTTGAACATAGATATAACCTGTAGCCTTTGTCAGACTTTGGTGGAGTCTTATATGGGCTTTCCAGAAGAGAGGTCTGTAGAAACAAAAAGCTAACTTTTGCTGTGCGTCAGATCCTGACTAAATTTTCCTTCAGACAAATTGAACTTTCCTGGCTCCCAGCTCCCACGGCAAAGCACTGATCTCCATGAAATGCTGCTCTAGGGGACCCTGAGGAACAGCATTGGGGGGGGGGGTTTGTAGGAGAAAGAAGGAAAAAGTGGAAATTTCCATTAGTGGAAAATTTAGTCTGGATCAGACCCTTTGTTTTGAGAGTAGCTTGCGGAGTAGTTAAAGAGTCTGTACAGAATATGGGCAGGGGGGGAACCCCACCCAGTTGCTAAATTAGAAAATAAGTTATTTAGGTGCTGAAAAGGAACAGACTGTGGATTGGATTGGGTCCTTCAAACTGAGGAACAATACATTCTTAAGAAAAATCTTAACCCCCCCCCCAGCTTAAACCAGAAATCTAACTAGTTATATTCCTAACCCGATTCTGCAGAAGTTTTGCCTGGGGTCCTCTTCCGTATATCAAGGGTACAGCCCATGATTGAACTGAATTGCCCATCAGAAAAGAGAGAAGACTAAACAAAGATGAATGTTGGCACTATAATTTTTTTTAAATCTCAAAGCCATATTGGATCATTGGCTTTCCTCTTCATTGCTTGACCTCTCATTGGCTTATTTTCCCCACTAGGACATCACACTAAGGTATCCCTTCCTCTGTAGGACAAGAGGGCTGCTATAAAAAAATCCCCAAAGAAGTAATCAGTGTCTATTGGATAGCTGATCCAGGGCTTGGGATAATCTCTGCAACCCCACTGGCTGTGTTTTAGATTTCATAGCCCTCCCAATCCTGGTTTATGTTTCACTAATATACACAGAAATTGATTCCTTTGGGCATGGCTTGGCTGGATGATCTGTACATCAACAAAACAATAGAGAATATTCTGGCCAAAAGTCAGTTCTGGAGAATCAAATGAGCAGGTGAGAGAGGTTGAATTTCCGCTTCATCTTTCAGTCACAGTCAGGGAGGAGCAATTGGGGTGCTGGCTTGGAAATGGTGGCCTGTAGCCCTATAGCCAGGATTTGGGGCGTGGGAACACACAGGAGTTAGGATCTTCAGGATAGTTCTAATATGCAGGCTTCAAGGGAACCAGGGAATTGTGTTAAATAAGATTATTTGAAAAAGAAACAGTTACAAAAATGTTTGACCTCCATACACATCTATTATTTTCTTTTGGCAACATAATACCTTATGAATTCCTAATAGTGCACAGTAATTTTTAAAATCATCTGTAATACTCTTACCTACTCCTGTATTGCTTGACCTTCAGATGAGTTCCTGTGGGTAGAAGTAGTTTGCTTTTTGAAAGTTATACCTAAGTCTTTGTGAACCTTTAGCATCAGTTCTTTCAACGTGCTCACCAGCATGTTTGCAGTAAATCAACAGTAGATACTGCTGCATTTTTTAAATAGGACCCTACATGCTACTTTAGGAAAGGCATTAAATAGTTCATATTGAGCCACTGTGTTAGTGAGTCTGAATACCTGAATCTGCTCCTGTCAGATTTGTTTCCTTTACACTTCCAGATGTCCTCAGATCTCTTGGCTATGACCATAATTCTGCCTGGTTGCCATGCTTTGATATGAATGGTTACTGCATGTAAAGCAATGTATGTGTACATATGTATGTTAATGGAAATATGATGGTGAGACAGCAGTAGCCCAAGTTTTTTTAAGTTGCCTGTGTACTAATCAAAAAACACTACTACCCTGGAATTGTTCTTATACCTGATTGAAATGAATGTGGTTAATGTAAATATGAATAAAAACAAGTATCATTTAACTGTAGCAATGACCTTTGCTCCCCCCCAACCCCCCCTGAAATTGTAACACTTGGAGACATGACAAGATGTCCTTTCCTTTTTACACAAGCAGATTATCTCAGCAGTGGATTTCAGCCTCCCAGTTTGGTCTGTGGGGGATTGCCTGAATGAAAGAAGAGAAGAATATCTGCTGAGATCATCTGCTTTGTGTATCTGAGAGGAGAATTTTGTTTAAGTGGAAATCAAACAGTGAGACAGAGTGCTAAGAATGATTACTTTAGGCTTCAGTGAAGTCTTTCATCTAATTATCCCAAAGTATTTTGCAATTAATGATCCCTCCCAATGCCAAAATATTTTTGTTTCAAAGGAAGAACAATTTTTACACACTTAACAGGTGACGACTATGTATAAGTGTATACATTTTGTAGTGTCCTGTCTTCTGTATTCAAGGTCATTTGGAACTACATTGGGAGGAGGCATATATGGTTGTGACAGCAAGTGGACCAGTCAGTGAAATAGTCAAGCTACTTTGTGTGTGTGTATGTGTGTGTGCTGCGGTGGCTCAAGTGGTTAAGACGCTAAACTGCAGGCTGTGGAAGGTCGGTAGTTCAGCAGTTCAAGACCCGGGTGCCGCATGACGGAGTGAGCTCCCGTCTCTAGTTCCAGCTCCTGCCAACCTAGCAGTTCGAAAGCAAGAAATTGCAAGTAGATAAATAGGTACCACTTCAGTGGGAAGGTAACAGCGTTCTGTGCGCCTTGGTGTTTAGTCATGCCGGCCACATGACCACGGAAACGTCTTCGGACAGCGCTGGCTCTTCGGCTTTGAACGGAGATGAGCACCGCAACCCTAGAGTCGGATTCGACTCGCTTTCGAGCAAGGGAACCTTTACCTTTACCTATGTGTGTGTACTAAAAACTGTACAGCCTTGGGCTAAAATATTTCTGGGATCATTAAAAGTTATTATCTCAGAAGCATTTGCAAGAAATAACTCATGGAAAGCTAGTTTGGTCCCTGAAGGCTGTGGAAAGGCAAATAAGAAGAAGCCTGGCTTTTAAAAAACAGAGAAAATGACAACCCGGGTTGATAATCCCTGGCAAAGGGGAAAAAATAGATAATCATGTTAGTTTGACTTCCCTAGCTGGGAAGATACCGGAAAGCCACTAATTAGTACAGAATAGAGAGAAAATGAAATCTGGCAGCCGTCACACACACCTTGGTAATTTCACCGCTCACTTACAGAATTGTACTTTTGTAACCTTTTCCATCTGCAGGTTAATTCAGGAACTCTCTTCAAGAAAAGAATTGAGGCAGATGTTTAACAGAACAATTTGTATCACTTTAAACATCATTTGTGTATGCTTTTATAAAGTCAGCTGTTCACTTAATATTTTCTGTTTTTTAAAAAAGTAGTCTTCCGGTAAATGTTTTTTCCTATGAACTGGCCTCCAAATTTTTCCAAATTCATACATGCTCTTTCTTACAGACTAAGGATGATTCCCACTTTCTGGCAGGTGGGTTGGTTAAAAGAAAATGTGCAACAGTTCTGGACAGTTCACCTGGCTATGCTATTGCTATTAATAATTACAGAGGCAGGCAGCAAGAAGTAGACATCTCACACCTCTAAGTCACTAACCGAGAAATATTAATATTTTGGACTTCTAGACAATGTGGTGAGCATACAGGGAGGTAGCAGACGGTGGGGGGGAGGTGTCTTTTTTGCATTGTTTGTGACCTGTTCAAACACAGGTGAACATTTTGTTGAATGTTTTACAGCTGTTCATCACTGGCAAACAGATCACAAGTCAGACTAGCAGTTGATCAAGTTTGGGACCAGTTTTCATTAAAGAGTTATGAACCATGGTAATTACATCAATGGATAACATGGCAAGATCCATGTTTACGTCTGATCTGTGTGCATATTCTCAAGCCTTCAACACATAAATCAATAGATCAATTATAAGATAATGACAGAACAGAACATAGAAAGCAAGACAGGTACAACTGAACTTTGGATGTATTTCATACCATTCGTAAGACTGGAGAGTGCAAAAGTATAGGTAGCTACTGCTGGAAGACAGAAGGAACAATAATAACCCAGAAGAGCTAGGGTGCAATAATCCAAAAGAGCAGACTGAATACTGTTTGGGTGAATTAGGTGCATCTGAGACCTTATGCTGCAGTGGATCATGTATTATATGGATTTTGTTTTGTCTTTCAGAATCACTGGTTGCATCCAGACACTATGATAAGCTGTAATTAATGAACTGTAGTTTGATTACCCACAGTTAGTTGTGACATCTGAATTTAGACCGTCCACCCAATGAAGTTTTGTTGGTTGGCATAAAACAGAGGGTTCAAACTGGAGATTGTAGCTGGTTTACAAATGACAATTTGAACAAATTATGGTTTGCTGTGAGGACTGATCTGAAAAAGCCCCCTGTTTGTTCAGAGGTACCCTTTCTTGTAGCCACCTGGCCAGAGTTGGCAGTACAGAAAGGCAGTTCCTGTTCTTCTCACTGGGAGGTAGGAAAGACCCAAGAAGCAAACAACCTAAGGTTTGCACACAGTTGAGGTTTGTTATTGATGTTTGTTGCAAATACCACCCTTATTGCAATGTCTGAATGCTATGCATAACAGCCCTCTTCAACCATCTATATACCATAATTTTAGGAATTAAAAACAATCTGCGCACTTTTCTTATTTGTGTGCATGTTATAAAGCTAATTTGGAAGCCTAAACCCTGACGTTTTAAATAAGTACAGAGGTACTTGGAAATGAGGCATGAAAACCACATAAGACACTTCTCTATTACAACAACAGCAGAAACCACTGTCATGTTCTAAATGAGATTTATAGAGGACTAGAAATATTGGAATGGTCTTTAATATGATTGCTACTCATTTTAATTAAGTTCGAAGCATTGAAAAAAAAAGATGCTTTCTGAACTGGCATTTCCATTAAGTTTTGAACTGTTTACTCCGGTTGATGACACTGTGGTGACTGCCGCCTCCCCAAACTGAGTGAGAATACAAGCAATGATAAGAAACACATTCTGTTCCTACTCTAAATGTCACTGCTTCATCGGAGGCATAATGCTCCACTTAGAGAAGACAGACCTCTCATTCAGCATCATGAATACAAGAGCATCAGGATACTTTATGGGAAATGTAATGTCCACCCCTTCAGTATAGGGTTGGATTGCACTTGGAACTGGTATAGGAAATTTGAGTGCAGTTCTGGCATTGTGGAAGAAAGAGCCTTTCCCATGCACAGAAGGTCAATACACAGCATTATTGTCAGTTTGCTGGCTACTTCCACAGTTGGACAGGTTCCTTCCTTACAAATTGCTAATTGGTGAGTGTCGCAACATTCACCAGGGCAGTCTTAGTGGTTTGGCGGAACTGCTTCTTGCTGGTGCCTCAGTTGTCTAGCTTTAAAACAAACCACGTTGGGACACTACACTTTTCTCTGGGTAAAGAACAAGACATATTTATATTACTGGTAGCAGTCAGTTGCAAAACCCCGCTGAACCTTTCTTTAGAGAGTTTTATTTCACCATTTTGTCGGAGAGAGGGAAATAGCAAGTAATATTAAAACAGGACACCTGATAAAGCAGCATGATGCTGAACAGGCAATATAGTCACCTATTCATGTATATTGTTGATGAGTATACATACACTGCTGTGCCTGATCCCCCTGATCCCCTAGTTATATGTAGGAATAGCATGGAATTCACTGTCCCACTTGGTTTCATGTTTTAAAAATGTTGCCGTTCCAGTTAGCATTTAGAGTTATATTTTAGGTATTGATCCAGGAGATCAGGAATGTATTGAATGGTGACATTTGTAACTTCCTTTAAAAATATCCCAAGAGCAGCATTAGTGGTAGACCCAGTGGATCAGGATGGTAGTCCTGGGACAACGGAGGGAGGAATTAACCTTTTACCCCTACCACTTCCTGAGGCAAATAATTCCATTCACTGAATAGCCAAGAATGTTCTATGCCAATAAAGGTTTTGACTGACTGACTGACTGACAATAGCCCAGAATGCCTGAGCTTGGAAGCTAAGTAGGGTCAGTCATGGTTAATAATTTGGATGGGAGACCACCATGGAAGACCTGAGTTGCTGTGCAGAAGAAGGCAATGGCAGACCACCTCTGCTCATCTCTTTCCTTGAAAACACCATGCAGGGTTGCCATGAGGCAGTTGTGACTTGCCGGCACATTATTGTTGTTGTTGTTATTGTTGTTATTATTATTATTAGTCACAGTCAGATATTTGGCTGGTAGATGGTGTTCTGCAATTCAAGATATAGCCACGTTCTTAGGAATTGCAGATGTATCTGCAGGATTCTTGCTATTCCAAGCAACACTGTCTTCTGGAACTTATATGTTAGACTCCAGGCTTATTTGTTGTAGCAAAAGTAAGGAACAATATTAGTCCTAATACTGGGGAGGGCGTGTATGTATTTAATTCCTTGCAAATGGAATATGATGGTGATGCCTTCAAGATATACATTTGATCATATAAATTTGTCTCCATGAATTCATATAATATGCTATTATTTATTGTTAGAACTGAAGCCATGCATTGCAGTGGCATTTACATTCTGAGTATAGAGAAGCGAAGCACCCAAAGGTTTGCTGTCCCCAACCAAGGTTAATTACCAGCACAGGCAAGACCAGATCCTGGGCAATGGTTGTCATGGAAATAGGGTCCTGCTCTTGCTTAACTTTGTGTAATGAAAAGTAACTATTAATAAGGGATGTCTTAAATTTGCAGTATATATACTGTTTAGTGCAGTATTCTAAGAAATGGAGGCAATTCTTAGAGGAGGGTTCTGTTAGTTCTCTTATATAAATTAACACAGAGGAGCAAGTTGAACTCTTGTTAGCCGAATTGCTTTATTTACAGCAATTGGCAATTTATAAATGGGTTCTTGCCAATTTATACCAAGGTCCTGTTCCCACCAAGGGTTACCAAAGAAGGATAACGAGGCTGTTGTCTTTTACTAGAAAATATGTTTCATACAAACAGTACTGATGCACTCACACATTCAATCAAGTTCCTTAGAATTACAGTATTAAAATAAGCACGGTTGGGTTGCCAAATCTTTTAAACTCCGTCCCATCCGGGAGCAGGCTGGGCGCGCGCCATTGCGCCGTCACCAGAAGTGACGTCAGACGTTGCTGACGTTGGGGGCGTGGCCGAGCTCGTCGGGGGGAACATATGGTTCCCCCCCGACGAGCTCAGCCACGCCCCCAACGTCGGCAACGTGGCGACGCATTAGCAGGTGGGGGTGATGATGGGTGATACTTATCTGTCTTGCAGCTTGGTTGTCCCAATGAAGAATGGATGGGAAGAAATAGAAAATAAAGGGATCCACACTACCAGAACTTAGCCGGACTGTGTGGGGGTCTCTTGACTGCAGATCAAGAGATCAAAGTAGAGGCAGGGATTGGGGATAGCAAGTGGGACTTCAGAGGGGTAAAAGCAGACAGGGGTTGTTGTGGGGGAGATGCTAGTTGATCAAGTAGGAGGGGCCAGGTGACTGGTTCTCTCCTTTTCTAGCAAGTTCAAGAGATGGGCGGTAACCATGCCAACCTCTTGGCCCACCTACCTGTTAGTCCGTCCCAAAAACAATCCTATTGGTTGCATGTAGGGAGGGGTGGTTACCTAGAGGGGATGGCCAATATTGTAATCTAAAGCCTTACTCAAAGTATGGCATCTGGACAGGTGTGAAAACCTAGGCTTCAGGAAACTTCATTGTGTTGCTGATGAAGATAACCAAATGTCCATTTGGCAGGAAATACCAAAGCAGGAACAAAGCAGTTGATGGGTAGTATGTGACCACCAACAATTCAGCAATGGGGGCTGTCTCTTCTCAGAATTGCTGTTTTCATTGCTCACAATAATGGAGGTTTGTGCTTCTCCACCAGGCTGGTAACTGTGTAGCTGAAACCTTATTCACGTGTAAGGCATATGCAGGCATCTTCTATGTGTGGCATCACAACAGGTGACTTAAAGTGTACAGTTCTCTGAGCCTATGTGTGTGTGCACAGTCCATTGTGTGTAGCAATGTGTAGCAATAAAGCAAAATATCAAACTCATTCTCTAACACTCTCCTCTTAGAATTACCTCCATTTCTCTATCAGTCATCAAGAAGCAATTAGGAATTAACTGCTTCATTTAAATGTTCATCTCAACAAGTTTTGTGGCACAATTAACTATCCAAGTGTTAAGGGCAGAAGTATTGCATCTCGTGCCTTCTGAAGGTGAAGGGGATGCATAATTAATGCCAAACACCATTAAGTCAGGTTCTTCTGGCAAGGGTTGATTCTTCTAATTGATTTCTTTAGAAGAATACATTCCTTCACTTTCAGCTGCTGAAGCTACGATGTAAAGTTTCTTTGGTATTTCACTTTATGGCTGCGATCAGATACACAAAATAATCCACTTTCGATGCACTTTCGATGCACTTTCCAACTGGATTTTTAAAGGCAAAATCCAGTTGGAAAGTGCATTGAAAGTGGATTATGTGACTGCCATAAATCTGGTAGATACTTATCTCCATTTCAGTGTTTCCGAGTACCTCTCTCATTTGGTGGCTTGAAACAGTCTCTTCACAGCATAGAATTTAAAGTCTTGCAATTGCTTCTACAGCTGGTGATGTACACACAACAAAAATGGTAAAATTAGGGTTGCTTTCTCACAATAAAATAACTCTAACTGGCCATCACAATTGCAAAGACACTTCAAAAGAGATGTCTGCCAAGGCTGAGATAGTAGGCTTGCCAAGTCCCCCCAGGGGGCGGGGGAAACCCTGCCCCAGAGGCCCATTCCCTGCTACAGGCGGATCAGGCCCCGGGGGAACCCCACTCCCAAAGCACGCGATGTGCACGTCACCCGGAAGTGACGCAACCACGCCGGGCACGCTGGGGGCGGGGCCACGGTCATCCGAGGGAAAAATCTATGGTTTTCCCTCAGATGGTCGTGGCCCCACCCCCAGCGTGCCCGGCGTGGTCGCGTCACTTCCGGGTGATGTGGTTGTGGCGTGCGTGAATCGCACACGTGCACACTCTTGTGACGTGCGCACGCGCACACTCCCAGAGCAGCACTGCAGTCCCTCGCTCCAGCGCCACTTCGGACTTGGCAACCCTATGAGATAGGCCCAGAGTGCCCAATATCTTTCTCCATGAGTCACACTGCAAAAACCCCAACCCAACTCGCCTTTTCAGCAGCTGCTTTGCAGGTGTGAGGAACTTGGTTCTCTAAGTGCCACAGGGGCCAGTTAAGATTGGGGTGGCAGCATTGGAAGGGAGAAGGGGCTTCTGCCTCCTCCCATTCCATTTTCCCAACCCGAAATGGCCCAGTGGGTGTTATTTGCCCTGTTGGAATACTGCATGTGCATCTCTGCAAAGGAGCAAATAATAACTTTGCCAACATCCAGGTGGGGCCTGGAGATCTCCTGAAATTGCAACTGATCTTCAGACTACAGAGATCAGTTCCCCTGGAGGAAATGGCTGGTTTGGAGAGCAGACTCAATGGCAGTATAACCCCATCTTGTCCAGGATCCACCACCACATCTCCTGGAATTTCCCAATCTGGAGTTGGTAACCCTAGAAATAACACTAATTAAAAAACAATACAGTTCTAACATGTTACAGAGATCATCACAGGTACCTGTGATATATATATAAAAATTCCCAAAATGTGTGAAGTGGCCCTAACAATGCATTTAGAAATGTCAGTTCTTCCTAGAATTGAACAGGATTCGATATTTTGCTAATTCTTGCATGCACCATAGGATCCACTCCTTATATAAAACAAGCAAGTTCATAGAAGGAATCTTTGCTGCCTTTGCCATCCTAATACAGCCTTTGATCCCCCCCCCCGCGCTAAATTACTTCTGAAGATTTGGGGAATCCCAGGGAACAGCATGGGATGAAATACAGAGGTCAGCAGCAGGAAAGAGAATCAATAGAAGTCTTCTAGGCACTGCTGAGTAACTCGGGCAAGTTATGAATGGAGCAAAACCTTGCACAATTGTTGTTGGATTTTTGCCAATTCCCCGTCTTGTTTTAGGCCCAATGTACACCCTGTGCTTTTCATGAGGATCCACCAACCCACATGTTGAGCTTTTCGGAGAGCATAAGGAACTGCAATGCAGGAAACAAAAGGTGGTAAAGATCACTTCTGTGAAATTGTTTTGTTTGTATGAGCACTGTATCCAACCCATTTGATGCAGTATTTGGGGCAGCAGTATGGTATCATATATGGCTAATGTCTGATTCCTCTGGTGCAGGGCCAGCAGGGGCAAAAACTGTAGCTGTAGCACCCTTCTTCCCTGGCAGGGTCTTAGGAAAGCCTCAAACAGGCCTAGGTGCCTCTCTTTCTGGCCTGCTCATGTCCTCTCTGTTTGCTGTCTAGGGAGTGGTCAAGGCCTTCCTCCCTGGCCCTCCCTGGGTCTGTCTTTTGAAGGGTCTGCTGGGGGAGGAATATCCCCAGCTTCTCCCTCTCCCTCCAGTCCAGGCACTAGACTCTGGAGACTGGCAGATGGCAGAGCCAATGGGGCTTATCCTTGGTCTTGCTACACTTCCCTTCCCCACCTCATTAAAGAGCTTGCCTTCAGCCAATTTGGGCTTGGTGAGGCTGGGACTGCCTTTCCCATTTTCGATTCCACCAGGTGCTTTCCCCTATATTTGGCCTCCTTGTCTGGGCCCGCCCCATATGGGTCTGAGTCCTGCCATGCCTCCTCTGCTGTTACCATGCCCCTGGGAATCATTGGGCCTGGTTGACAGCTCCTCCAGGGCCCTTTTTGCCTCAGTTGCCTCCGGGCCACTGATGACTGATTGGGTAGATTTGAGGGCAGGGGTGCTGCCTCCAGTCAGCTAATTCATCTGGATCTGTTCAATTTTGTTGCATAGGGCCGTTGGCCATTACAAGAGGTTAACACTAAAAAATCCTATACAATAAAATACAGTACCTTGAGACGGAGTTAAAATACTATAAAATTACATTTTAAAACTTGTTTCATAAGAGAAAGGAACAACTCCCATAAGCAATCAACCTATGCTGATGCTATATGAATTGTTAGAAACATATTTCAATGAAATAAATGGAACCAAGCAAATATGTTCAGCTTAAGGATATCAGTTTCTCTCAAATAATTGATATTGAATATTGACTGTTAACGTCTAATCCTTGTTTTGAGAGTGGTTGACTGTTTTTATCCAGACTGTCGAAATGAGAACTTATTTTTGTTATTTATTGTATTTGCATTCTTTTTATTGCATTAAGTTTCTTATTCTATAGATTTTGATGGTATTTGCAGTTTGCAGCAACCTAGACCAAGACCACTCAACCTTTCTGAGCTTACGGGCACCTTTGGAATTCTGACAAAGAGTGGTATGTTCAACCATAAAATGACTATTGCTGGAGGAGGAGCCAACCACAAAATGGTTGCCACAGAAGGCGTAGACAACCATAAATGTCCAGGAGTGATGCCATGCATAACTCCTCTACTAGTAAATCTTCAACATTTCAGGAATAAGCTGTGTTTAACAGGATGCCTTTTAAACTGAACGTATTGTTTAAGATATTTTTCACATCCTCTCTGTTTGCCCCCATCTGGCCCTGCTCACTCTCTTAAAAAACACTTGGTGTGTGCCAGGAAAGGTATTGAAGGGCACCATGGCTATTAGCCACAAGGTATAGATAGGGACTCTGGGGCAAGTGATGCTCTGTCATCTTGGTGCTTGGGGGGGTCAACAGTGGGAGGGCTTCTAATGTCCTGGCCCCACTGGTGGACCTTCTGATGGCACTGGTATTTCTGGCCACTGTGTGATACAGAGTGTTGGACTGGATGGGCCTTTGGCCTGATCCAACATTGGCATCTCTTATGTTCTTATGTTCTTATGTTGGGGACCCTTGATCTTGACCCTAAAAAAATAAAGAATAAAAGGCCTTAAATACATTAAACTTTAAAATTAATATAATTTGTATTCACATCTTGCTGCAATTAACTTTAAAATTTTACTGCTCTAAACCTCCATCCAGAAGTTCTGATGCTCATCATATTTTGACTGTAGTGTGAAAACCTGGGTCTCTTGATTCAAGGACATTAGACAACAGATTCACTGCTCAAAGCTTTTGAAACAGGATCATTTATCAGTACAGGCTGTCTTTCAAATAGCAGACAAAGAACTTTACTAAGTGCAGCACCACTATTAAGAGATGCATCTAGTTTTCCTCTCCAGTGCCTATATTTTATTGAACATTTTTTTAAATGGCATATTGTTGGTGGGTCAGGAGTGAAAGGATTTGAAGGCATTATGTTTTACTATCTATTGTGGAACCCAGGAGGCCATCAGCTGTGATGCAATATACATGACAGCATTCCAAGGCAGTTTATTTTGCTTTTCCTAAGTACATGGTTTGCCTGAATCTCATGGCTTGGATCCAATAACTTCATTCTCCTTGCACTTCTTTCTGGCCTTTAGAGCGTTTGGCTCCTCTGCTGCCAGCCCTTGTCAGGGCTGCCAGGTCTCCACTGGCCCCCGGCAGGAGATGGGGCGGGGTAGGGTTGCCAGATCCAGGCTGGGAAATTCCTGGAGATTTGGGGATGGAGCCTGAGGAGGACAGGGACTTCAGTGGGGTGCAATGCCATAGAGTCCACCCTCCAAAGCCTCCATTTTCTCTAGGGGAACTGATTTCTGTAGTCTGGAGATAAGCTGTAATTCCAGGGGATCCCCACATCCCACCTGGAGGCTGGCATCCCTAGCCCTTGTGTGTGTATAAGATCAATTATTTTTTTCCACTGAGCCTTTACACAAACACCAGAGAGAAGCGTAAGGACAGCAGTGTCATAGAATCTAAGACACTGTCTTTAAATGCTTGTTTGTGACATTACCACCATCACCGCCTCACCTTAACTCATTCCTAGCCCAGGTTTGAGATCTGCATTGGCCATGGAGGACAGGAGACTGTGGTAGAAGAACTGGCGAAGTAATATTCTAAGGCTCCAGTGTTCTCTCATTGGGGCTGGTATGAAGTTGTTGACAGTTTTTCTGGGTAGATAAGCTCCCACCCTGTATGTCTAACAGCACAACCATATGCAGAATTACTCCAGGCTGATCTCATTTGTTCCAGTGAATGGGTAGGATTGCATAGGATTGCACTGTAAGTGTACTTGTAAGTTCAGGACAAGGTTAGGTGAGCAAGACATCTCTCTTTTTTTGCAAAAAAAAGGTAACTGACAAACACAAAAGGTCAGGTCTTTACTGAATTGAATGAAGCTTGGTATTTCATGACATTGTTTGCAAATGGGGCTGTTTGAAACATTGAATTGAGGAAGGGCTGAGACAAAGAGAGGTAAGGACAGTCTCTATGGAAATAGAACAAGGAGGAGACTCAGGAGGTTGCCTTGCCTAAGGCAATGTTCCCTCCCCCAGCTTCCAGTGAGCAGATAAAGTCACAAGCTCTGCATTCCCATTGCAAAACAGGGATGTGATTATTTCAGTTTTCTTGTAGCTTATTTAGGTTCCTATCCTGTCAAATCGAAAGACAGTTGGGGTGCTTTGCCACTTGAGAACGGTCAAAGCAAAGTAACAAAATCAGTCAGATAGTAAAATATCAAATTATGCTACTGTTAAAAGCAAGCTGAAACAAGGCATTAATAATAATTCTTCCAGTTTTGGGACACAGGAAAAACCCATTTAGAACAAGTCTCTAGTCTTTGATAGTGTAACTGGACTTGATGCATAGTCAAGGGTAAGGTATAGGTAAGAGATCACAGTGCCTTTAGAATGCATTTGGTATAGGTAAGAGATCACAGTGCCTTTAGATTTATACAGATAAGACCAGCCAATCATTTTTATATGTGTTTTGAAAGTGGCATTCCCTATGGTCAGTGTCTCTCCCTGACTTATTTTTGGCGATTAGCCAATATTCTTAATCCTCAGTGGGTGGGAGACTATAGGAGCATTTTGCTCGGTTCCAGAAGGAGTTTCTAGCACTGCTATCAATCACGCCTCCCTACTGCAAGCACCATGCTTCCTGAGAGTGCACAGAACAGCAGGCAATGGCCGTCTGGACTTTGACAGCTAGCCTTCTCAGATTAATGAGCAGCGGCTCAGCCAGTTGACAACAGCATCCCATTTACCTTTTGTCTTCTCTGTGACAGAATTTCTTTTCCCTATTTGACACACAGGCCTGCAGAGGTATAGCTTGGATGAGTGGATCCTACATACATTTGCAATTGTGTTAAAAGTACTGAGCTATTCCGTTTCCTAAACATGTGACCTACATAATTAGCTATTGCACACACAGTGTGTGGGGTGAAAGATTTCCTCATAATCCTGGAACTGTTAGCCTCTGTATTTTTTCCATGCTGTTTTTAAATAGTATGAAAAAATAGCACTATAGCATTAGTAGAAATATACCATGCCATTTGTATGATTAAGGCATCTGTTGCGAGTCTGACAAGACTGCACTGAGGCTTTCACGTGAAACAGGCATTAAACCATGCTACTGATTATACCAATAATGCTGACATTCTTGAAGTGTATAACAGCATGAGAGTTTTTGTTACTCAGCGCCTTTCCACCTGCAGATAAAGGACTGATGCCGAGTTTGTTAGCAGATACATATTCTAGTGACTACTCTGACAGTAGTGTTCAATCCTCCTTGCTGTTGGTATTGTTTTATTTCATTTGCCTGCAAAATACAGCATTTGAGTCTCAGGCAAAACAATCACTGTGGTGCCAGCCAAGTCTACATTGTTTCTGCATGCTTCTGAAGAGCTAGCCAGTCTTATAATATGAGGAGGCTATGCTGGAATTGGCAATATCTGATTCCTTATGTATCGACACATAAACACACACACACAAACGTTCTGCTTCAACAGGAAGATGTGGAACACAGTAGAGAAGATATGTATCTCTCCCCTAGTCAAGGAAAAGCGTTGTTCTCTTCTTATAACAGCAGCTCTTTCCTTACTGAGGTGAATTGCCAGTAAAACTAACAACCAGTTGTAGGAGACTTTTAGACTGCTGAGGCTAAATAGAGACAATGCTGAAGGGTTTTTTAAATCAGATCCTTTCATCACTACTTTATTTCCCCACAAAATCATTATGGGCTGCGGTCACACAGAGCATTAGCCACGCTACAGAGACGGAAGATAGGTGGATTTTCCAGGCGCGATCACACCGCAACATCTGGGAAGCGTAGAGCTCCCGAGGCTTCCCGCCGAAGATGCGGCGTAAAAAACTAGTACCTCCGAGGTACTAGTTTCCGGAAACCGCGGGGCAAGGGCGGGCATCTGATCGCGTTTCCGGTGGTAGTTCGTGGCATTCGGCGCCCGCCCATGTCCTGTCGCAAAAGGTGTTTTTTTCCAAGTCTCCACAGGATGTGCACAAGCACCCAACGGCGCATGAGCACACTTTGGTTTTTAGCGCCTAGCCATTGCTGCTGTGATCGCGCCACGCCGCTTCTTTGCTGCGCCGCAGGATTGTCGTGTGATCGGCACCTCCCCCCGAACCACGGGACGTCGGCGGGACGTGTGATCCGGCGGCGGCATGTTAGTTTGCTCCAGGGCAAACAGCCACGCTCCCCCCCCCACACACGCATTTTCCAGCCCCTGTGACTGGGGCCATGGTTTGTCATTTATCAGGAATTTGGAGGAAAACACACGGCAAATACAAGTCAATCCATGAAACTTCTCTGGTCTTCCCTTCTTATACCGACTACCAGTGGAAGTTCAGATCCCTCTGGTGGACTCCACCACTATTAAAGGGGAACTTAAATGCATGTATTCCCTGTTCAGGAGAACAATTCTGCCCATTGGGGGGGCTACCATGAAGGAAGGGCTAGATGTACTAAATTCCCAAGGCCTGGGGGTTTTTCTGGGGGGGGGGAGGAGAGGCTGTCTCTCTTCTTCATTTTTTTCTTGTGAGAATAATAGATCAGTCCACATGATTATAATTTGTCTGGCCATTTACTTAAATATCAAAGCTTCAGAATAGGTAGAACCTTCTCCAGGAACTCAAAATTGCTCACTTTAACTTTCTGGCTAATTTGAAAAAATAGCTAGTGCTCTCCTGGAGCAGAAGAGCTATCATATTAGGTGTTTCCAACAAGCAGTTGGTGAGCTACCAGTAATTCACTGGCTGCTGCATAACGCATAGAAGATCACAAAAGAAGAGTCTCTCTCAACACCTGAGAAGGCTCCATCACCTGACCAGCTGTGTCTTTCTTTGTGAGGAACCAATCCTGCTTTTAACTAGGGAGCAGTGGGAGAAGCAAGTTTAATATTTTAACTAGGAAGTATATATATGTATGTTTTAGTAGCCCAGGATATTTTTTTTCATTACATATAAGTTTTCTAATTAAAGGAAACATTGACAACTCCTGTCCTATGTTTTTCAATTAAGCAAAGGTTTAAAGCGAGAAAATCTGGAGTCCAAGAAAGCCTTTTTCTTGCTCTATTTCGGCCCCGGTCACACGGGAGGACTTGCCACGCGAGAGGGACGGATCGGGGGCGCATCAAGCGGGCACAATCACACCACAACATCTGGGAAGCGGCGCGCACCCATCCCCGATCCTTCCCTTCTGGGCAAAACTGCGCATCAACTCCCCCCCGAAAACACTACTACCTACCTGAAAATCCGCTGCAGGGACGGCCGTCTGATCGCCGGTGCACCTGTCTCCCCCGCAGCATGCGAGGTCCTGCCGAACTGCGCATACACATGCATGTGCAGTGGGCTGGCCTCGCTCTCCAGTCCGTGGCTTTCTCCCGGCATCTGATAGTGCCGGGGAAGACCTGCGTGGCAGCTAGGGGGAAACTGTCTGATCCCGCCGCTGCGCATCTCTTTTGGTGCAGCTCAAAAAAGCCTCACTTTGGCTGCGCCTATTTCCCCCAGTGTGACCGGGGCCTTCCTTTAGCTTTGAGAACCTCCTTTTTCAATACGCATGGGGGGCATCAATCTCTTTTGTTTACCATGCTGAGAGGGAGTAAATCCCATTGAGTTCAGTGGGACATATTGTACTTTTCTCACTGGTTGCGCTCCCCTCCACTTATGTCTTCCTTTTCTTCTTAATTTTGTGTTTCTTTAAATGTTCTTTAAATTTGTGAGGTGGTAGAGGGAATCTTTGTGACTCTCGAAAGCCCTGCCAGTTTGTTGGTTGAAAGCATATGAATGACTGTATCCAAAACAATACCGTGGTTTAATGAATGGGCTTAATTAGGTTCAAACACTTGCATCAAGATTTCTAAATCAGTTCAGCCGCATGCCTACAGGTGAAGATTAACATCTTTGCATGCGCTGGCAAATTCTCTGTGTTTCACTTTCATTCTCACTGTCACTCTCCCTCTCTCTCTGTAGAGACAAGACAAGCATAATCCCAGCAGTATTGGCAGCACCTCAGGGATTGTTCTCAAATCTTACTGCACAAATCGTATCATCTTAGCCATATGTCTAACTGCATGGAGTTAAATCCCAGCTGCAGGATAAGTCAGTGCGCATAAGCTGTGCCCGTTGCCTTCAGCCATGCTGCTAGCCCCAGTAGTACTGGCAGGGTGTCAGGGCCTTGCCTGTGCTGCTTGGACAATGAACTGGCCCTGCACACTGAGCAAAATGAGTTGCCTACCCAGCACTATCTTATGTGGTGCGCAGAAGTGTCTGACAGAAGTCTAAAATCAGTTAGTGATTTGGGAGGAATCTAGTTAGTATTATCTTAGTGTTTTGCACTTGGGTAATGAGCCTGTGTGGTACAGTGTTTAGGGTGATGGACTAGGATCTCGGAGATTCTAGGGTAGGAGTCCCCAAACTTTTTGGGCCTCATGGTCCATTTGGAATTTGAGAGATGTTGGTAGCTGCAGAAGCTCCAGACCATGCCTGTAGCTACAGTGGGGGGCCCTTGGGGCCCAGCCCCCCGACTTCCTGATAAGCTACAGACCTCGCCTGTAGCTACAGTGGGGCCCCGTGAGGCCCAGCCCCACGACTTCCTGCCAAGCCCCTTCCGACTTCCTAGGCAGCCCAGGCCCCCTGACTCTCTGGGCTGCCTGGAGGACTCCCTGCCACTGCTGCCCCTTTCCTTGCAGCCCCTGCAGGCATCTCCTTGCCTTCACCCACAGGGGCATGGCAGGCAGGCGGCTGGCAGCGGGGGGGGGCATGCACGGCATCGGCAGTGGCAGCAGCGGCAGCTTCCCAGACCTGGTGGCAGAGAGGAGGAGGAGGAGGCCCCTATGCAGGGGGGCATGGCAGGCAGGCAGCTGGCCAGGGGAGAGCCACCAAGGTAGCTGTAGGCTGGGGAAGGACTGCTGCTTCCCAGATCCAGGCACGGGGCCATGGCAGGCAGGCAGCTAGCTGGCAGGGGGGGAGAGCCACCGAGGCACTCTGCAGGCTAGGGAAGGACGAGGCATGCTGCACACATGGCAGCTGCTGCTGCTTCCCAGGCCTGGTCTAGTGCTGCTGCTGCTTGGGGAGGGGGCAGGGGGCAGCAGTGATTCTGCTGAGCTGATGGTGGAGCAACCGGAGGAGGCTGGAGGAGAGGCAGGAGAAGTAGTAGGCCTTGTGTGGGGCCTGGGTTTTTTCCCCGTTGGGAATGGGGGGAAGGTGCACAGGTGGGGCCGGAGGTGTCCATGCTACCGGGCCGAGGTGAGAGCGGGGCTGGGGGCGGTGAGGGTGGCTGGTCACCTGAGAGAGGAGTGGCCGGGAGAAAGAGCGGGGCCACTGGAATTCCTTCATCTACCCAGCCGCTGCAGCAGAGAGATATGGGGGGATACCTCTGCCCAGCTCTGGCAGGTGGCTGCAGGAATTTTTAATCTTTCCCAGGGCTGCAGATGGAGCCCCGTGGCCCTGCGTCTCTAGCCTAGGCACCTTTTTGTTTTTATTTACACTGTGGCTGTTGGGAAACCCAGTCTGCATTAGAGGGAGAGAGCCCAGGCTGGCCTCATCGTGTTAGAGCTTGGAAGCAAAGCAGCGTCAACCCCAGCTAGTATTTGGATGGGAGACACTCCAAAGAATCCTCTCCCAGGGTCCTCCTGACTTGGAGACAGACAATGGCAGCAGCCACCTCTGACTGTCTCTTGCTCTGAAAACCCGACAGGGTCGCCACGAGTCAGCTCTGACTTGACGGGCCTTTCCTCCAGGAGAGGGAAACGCCCACCACTTGGAAAAAATCCTGTTGAACCCTATGATCTGTGCCACAGTAGCTTGTTTTGTCTTGACCAGAGCAACCGCTTTTGCTTTTCTACTCGAGGTGGGAGCCACTGGACTAGAAACAAATGGGGAAGGTCACTATCACTTTTCTGGCCGGGCTCTTTGTCCCTTTAAACCTGGGGTGATGCAGAGCAGCTCGGGAGGAAGCAGCATCTGTTAGATTTTCACCCAGCACAGGAGGAGGGTGGAAGGAGCTGGCGGAGAAAGGGGGTGGGGCTGTGTGTGAGAAAGGGCCCCTAGATGGCCCTGCCTCCTTGGACTGCTGCTTCCCAGTCTTGGCAGCGAAGAGGAGGAGGAGGCCCCCACATGGGGGTCATGGCAGGCAGGCAGCTCACCATGGGAGAGTCGCTGAGGCTGCTGCGGGCTGGGGGAGGACTGCTGCTTCCCAGGATTGGCGCAGAGAAAAGGAGGCCCCCCAGGTGAGGGGCCATGGCAGGTAGGAAGCCAGCAGGCTGGGGGAGAGCCGCTGAGGCATACTGCAGGCTAGGGAAGGACGAGGCACACTGTGCACATGCACGGGCCTGGCCTAGTGCTGCTGCTGCTTGGGGAGGGGGCAGGGGGACAGCAGCGGCACTGCCAAGCTGGCGATGGAGCAACCGGAGGAGGCTGGAGGGCTGGAGCAGAGGGGGAGCATGGGGGTGCACAGGAGAAATAATTAAATAATTCAGTTATCTAAAGTGCCCCCTGAGAATTTTAAATGCCTGGTTACGGGCCTGCTCCAGACTAACCCTAGATGGCTGTCGCAGGATGTGGAACCAAACACAATATCTCCCTCTTTGCTTTGCAAAAGAATTGCTTGGCGGCCATGCTGAACTCGTGAAGCTGCTATACTCTGAGTATGACCCTATGTATGATGCTATGTATGCAGAGCATTTGCCTGTTATGATGGCAAATCATAACTTTCCTCCCTCAGAGGCAAGATTTTTCCTTTATGTATGATGCTATGTATGCAGAGTATTTGCCTGTTATGATGGCCCCGTTCACTTTCCTCTGTTTTCCTGTCCCTTTTTTGACTGAGCAGCCCTAGTTGTCTGTTTTCTTTCCTGAAGTATTCTGGCTATCCCACCCTGTCACAGTATAATATTTTGGCTGTTTGCTCAGCCCAGGAACCTGAGGGAAGGAATGGGAGCCCCTTTTAACTTATACAACTTAAATGGCACTCAAGAAGCTTTTATATTCCAAATTGACAAAATATTTTATTCAACATAGAGGGGAAATGTCAGGTGAAATCAGGGGTTGAAATTTCTGAGGTAAAACTTTCTTAAGCTATTCAGAGTTACTTAAATCTTTATGCTGAGAGGCTTTTGTTCCAGTATTTCCCCCAAATACTTCAGTACTACGCTTTCTTTGAGTATTCTCTTACTCTTTTGGTTTCCAGTACCCAAATCCCTTCTCTTGAAACACCAGTGCTCGTCTTGAGTTTTTAACTGACCCTTAAGGTCCCTGAAGGCAGTTTAGACCAGACCAGACTATGGATCTCGGCACTCTTCAGAGCTAACTCCCTGTTTAGACTGGGTAGGGCTGAATTCTGGGCTGAATTCTGAAACTGTCAGTACTCGACTGACAGCTAGGGCTGGGGCTGAAATCAGACTGAATTCTCCTCAGTATCAGGTTCAGAAGCCTTTCTCTGTTCAGCTGATGCTAACCAATCAGATCTCTTGGAACAGCCTGTCACTGAAGGCTCTCTGGCTCTGTGAAAAATTAACCCTTCAAAGCCCCTTTGGTGTTTGTACAGCACTTCTAAGCTTTTTTAAAGTGCAGTCCGTCAAACCTGTCAAGCTTAGTACTGTCTGTACGTGATTGAAAGCATGGTCCAGTTGTTCAAAGGACATCACGCCTGGACAAGGGGTGGGATGGAAAGTGAAAATGGCTCTGGAACAAGCCCAGCTGAGCAGCTCCTGTGAGCCAGCACTTCAGGGGCCACTGAACTCAGAGGACACTGAACACAAAATGGCATCAGTGTCAAAGGAGAAAACTGGTGAGTTTATGCAACTACCAATGAAAAGGCTGAGCCAGGTGCCCCCTGAGGCACTGTTAGAATTGATGGGGCATAGCCACCAATGGCCCAGTAAATCAATAGCACACCGGGAAATTTCTCTGTTAAGTTAAATGGCCAATCCGCCCATAGGCAACTGCACTGTAAGGATACAAAATGTGTCTTATACTCTCATGGATGAATCATTTAAAAGTACTGGCTCACAGAGGAAACCACTTTTGAGTTGCCATTGCTAGTATTTCAGTAAGCTGAAAACATATTTGTATAAAATGTTCACAGATGTATGCAGAGCAATTCCTTATGTCACCTTTGAATTGGATGTGTAATCAGGGATGCAAAGATATACCATGGAATAAAAGATTAGAATGTCAGGCCATTAACAGGCAGCTAGCATTGAGCAGATGACTAGCAATCTGTGTTGTTTGCTGTCAGTTCTTAAACACTGGGTAGTATTGTGAATTGCGGTCAGCTGTTTGGTAGTTAAAGACAAATATGGTTTCTTTTGTAACTGACTAACCATGAGGGTTTGTATGGTACATGTTGGAGGAAGGCAGTTTCATCATGTGCTACATTACGTATTAGTTAATCAGGACACACAGTACCTGCAGTTTAAGGTATCTGTGCTTTCCTACATGAATGTTGGCCTGCAATGGAAATGTAGACATCTGTTTTATTATTTATAGAATGTTTAGAATTTAGGAGAAAAAATGAATGGTGGCATCTCCCTTATAAATAAAAGCCGAGCCTGTATTGCTATTTATCATGGAATTATGAAATGTTTAGTGACAGAATTTCTTAGGGTCGAACCCTTGGTGCCTGGTTTACTTTGCAGTGTAATTTATAGAGTAACTTTGCATTGCCACAATGGCACTACTTTTTTAGCCTAAGTTCCTAAAGAGGGACAAAGTTGGAGGTTGATCACAAACTAACCTTAGGATGTATGAGATTTCTAAAATGACATTTCTAGAATTACATACTTATTAGTAAAACAAAGCAGATATTTTAAAGAGAATGTTTAAAGTCTGTCCTTACTTATTTTAGCCAATTTAAAGGATAGTTCTATGAAAACATACTTCTGAAAAGTTATAGCAAACAGAAAGTTTAAAGAATCGTAGACTTCAAAGTCTACTTTGTATGTGCTATCAAGTCACTTCCAGCTTATGGTGACCCTATGAATTAATGACCCCCAAAATGTCCTGACAGTCTTGCTGACATCTTGGAAATGCAAACAGATGTCTTTATTAATGGTTCTAGTATATACTTTCTTAGTACAGATACTGTCAGTGCTGATGGTCTGGAGGCAAACAGGTAGACAGTCAAAGCTGGACAGTGATTAAAAGGAGACAGTCAGAAAACACCTAAGTCTGTACTTCAGCTTAGCCAGAAGCTTTATGTGTCCATGTGAAACTGTACTGGGTCCATCAACCAGCTGATATCTTCTGAGCTGGTATCTGAAGTGGTGCCATCTGTAGTGGTGGCACAGTAGTGCATCAGATAATGAGCCAGCAGCTACCCCCTTTGGTGAGCTAATATAGTGGTGTGGAGAATGAGGCACCTAAGTCACATTGTTGGTGGTTCAATATGCCTGGTGCCTTATAGACAAACTGTAGAGGGCCTGGTGAAGGACTTTCACATGAAAGAATATTACATCAGCATTCTGTGGCTTAGCAGTCTTCGGCTGATCATATTTTTGCAATGTATTCAAAGCATCTTTCTCAACGCATACATTACCACAAACCAGGTTTGCACCTGCATGTTTGTGTGTGCATACATGCATAGAGATGAATTACATTCCGCATCTGGGTGACAATGTATGAGGACCCGTACAGCTACTTTTAATTATTATGGGATGTTGTTGTTGTTGTTCAGTCGCACAGTTGAGTCCGACTCTTCGCGACCCCATGGACCAGCTCCCGCCAGGCCTTCCGGTCTTCCGCCGTCCTCTGAAGTGTGCTCAATTTCATGTTCGTTGCAGTTTACATGTTTTGTTTTATTTGTTCTTCTTGCAGTCCAAGGGACTCTCAAGAGTCTTCTCCAGCACCATGGGATGTTACTTTGTATGTAAACCCAGGGAAATAATGCTGTTCAAGAGGCTTGCATTTATGTATGCACAAAACAAATCAGAACAACAACTGAATACTTTAAATGCAAAAGAACAAGCTACAGACAAGAACTCATCTGTGATCAGATTTTCAAATGTCTCATGGCAACATGGAAAAATACCATACAAACAAGCACAGCACAGAAAAAGTGTTAAAATGCCATTAAATGCAGGAGTGAAGATGGAAAGAGTAGAGGGGTAGATGGAATAGGTAGATGGCTGAGTGGAAGTGCTATGGAGATTCTGCCAAGGTTATGGGAATCTTAGATTCCCTAGTTGGGTGGCCAATCAATTAAATAATTTTTAGTTAATTCATCACCATCTTTTATCGTTCTAGTGATTTATATATTAGGGTGAACTCAGTAAAGACAATTTTTTTTTTACTTGTTTTGGGTTACTCCACTGGTGTGTAATTCTGGCACTCCTTTTATTAGTCTAAGTTCCTAAAGAGGGACAAAGTTGGAGGCTGATCACAAACTAACCCCTGGATGTATGAGATTTCTAAAATGACATTTCTAGATTTACTCTCCACAGCCACAACAATCTTTTAAATGCAGGGGTTGCTTATATCTTCTTTCAGCAGTTGCCTTTCCCTAATCAGGAGAGAGCAAATGAAATACTGATTAATATATATATATATATCTGCAGCTGCTGATGGAGGGCTCCGGCCAGCACAGCAGTTTATTTTTTCCGTGTTTTTTTTTAAATTTTGTCTCCCAGAGCAAATGGTAAACAGCTATCTAAATGCTGTGGAAGCGATCCTTTTCCCTGTTGAAGAAGGACCCATGCCCAGTTCCCTCAGTGCCCAGACCATACCCAGTTCCCTCAGTCAAGCCTGTTTGTGTGTGCAGTGTGCTAGGAAATTGAACTTGAGTTCTCTAAACCATGCTGATATCATTGGAAGCATATGAAGAGATAACAGAACACCACACACCCCAGATTCTGTCCCTTGGTTATCTTGTTTGCTAAGTGCTGGAAGTTGGCCTCTGTTGAAGTAAACCCCATGCCCCATATCTTGACTGTTAGCGATAGTGATCCCATTTTCAGATTTTCCTAGTATTCATTCAGTCTTGGTTATGTGTGAACTACTTTTAAATTTCAACTTTCTTTGTGACTGGGAGGGGATACAATTTGTGAGCTTGCTACTGATGAATAAATGATCCAATATTTGCCATTTTCAGGTAAGCAAATTCTTCACTATAGAGATGATTTTTACAGTCTTTAGTGACCAGAAAAATCCAGATTTTCAGACAGTGTAGCTAGCTAGCTAGCAAGTGACTAATTGTATTCATATCCTACTCATCTTCCACCATGAAACTCACTCCTTATGTAGGATACTCAGAGGTCCCCCATCCAAGCGCTGGATAGACCATCAGGGTTGCTACAACAAGTCAATACCTGGGGTTTGTTCCAGTAGACACCAATGTTTTCCTGGCACTATAACTGTGAGGACTTCAGATGTGGTACTGATGAAAAATGAAAAGAAGAAGACGAGATTGGATTTATACCCTGCCCTTCACTCAGAGTCTCAGAGCAGCTTACAAACTGAGAGAGCTCTTTCAAGAACTGCTCTTTCAAGAACAGCTCTGACAGAACTATGGCTTGCCCAAGGTCATCCAGCAGCCGCAAGTGGAGGAGTGGGGAATCAAACCTGGTTTTCCCAGATTAGAGTCCACACACTTAACCCCTACACCAAACTGAAAGTGGACTGGCTTCTCTAAAGATAACCTTGCACACATTTATCTGAAAAGAGAAATACCGTCTTTTCACATGTTCTCTTCCTGTCTTTGAACGTTTCAGAACAGCTAATAGTGCAAATATTTAGTTCCTATATGACATTTAAGATACAATTAATTTTAGCTACAACTAATTAAATAGTGTGTAGCAGTGATTGCAAAACTGGCCTGGTTAAGTATGAAACAACAGCAGACAGGTTGTCATGTTAGTCTGTGGCAGCAAAAATAACAAAGGCTCCTCTGACCCACTGAAGGCTAACACATTTATTTTGACATAACCCTTCATAGACTAGAGCCCACTCTGTCAGATGCATGAATAGTCATTCTGTGATAACAGAAGTATGAATACAGAGTGGGGAAAATATCCAGCAGGCTCTGTGAGCAGTTTCAAGAGGCTGTGACTTTTAGTGGAGACGGAGGAGCAGCTGTGGGAAGGGAGTGCTTAACCTCCCCCCCTCCATCTGATTTTCCCATGCAGAATGCTCTCCAGATTATTTTTGTCCTGGTATGGTCCAGGTATGGTTACATTATCTCTAGGTGTTACGTTGCTATGCTTGGTACTTAACTGGCTAATAGTGATCATGGGCTACTTTTTGTCTGTTTGAAGAAGGTGGCACTGAGGTACGATGGTGCAGTTTTCTTTAAACACTGGCAATCTAAGCGCACTGAATTGCAAAGTAATTCCATCGGTTTTACTTTGAACTTTCAAAATTAGGTGAGGAAAGATAAACAAAGTTGGGAACAATCCTAAGCAAGTCTACCCAAAATGAAGTCCCATTTGATTCAATGGGGCTTACTCTCAGCAAAGTGTTTTTAGGATTACAGCTATAAGTGGCTTTAGAAGGGAGTGACTCTGTTGGATTACACAGTGCAATCTTTTGTAGAATTAGTATGGTTTAAGATCATTGATTTCAGTGGGTTTAGACTCGGATAACTGTACAGAACTACACAGTTAAAGTACCTTTGGGGAACTTTTAACATTTCAGAAAAGTATAGTCATAGGAGAATGGCATTCAGTTGGAAAGCAGGCATTGTGTGTACAGTTTGGTTGTATCCTGCCTTTCACTAATGCAAGAGACTTTTCCTCCAGCATGCATTAGAGGCTGGCTCCTTGTTCCAGAGAACCAGCCTCCTCTTAGCTGAGGTTCCATGTACACATTGCAGAGTCCTCGTATTTGTCCTTTGCATCACGTGTGCGATGGGAGTTTTCGGCCTCCCAGATACACATTGGCTCTTTTCTGTTTGTAACCAAAGCAAGCAGGGAGAAGCAGCTTTACCCTCTCCAACCTGCTGTTTTTCATCTGCAAACTGACTGGTGAAACTGCTATTGGCTCCGTTGTAAAAATCACATGCCTTATGTCGTGACATGTAAGTGGAGTGCAGGAAACAGGGGCTATGATGAAGATATTGCATCAAATAGTGCCTTGAATAGACAATAACAGCCAAGTGCTTTAAAAAAAATGATGTGGTGTTTGTAGAGATTTAGGGTCTTTTAACACAAGACAAGGTATGCTTACAGTGCAGTACTACCAAAAACTCTTTCACTCATGCCCAGTATCTTAAATATGACCTGGAAATTAATAATGACATGGCGGGTGTCAGCCATCTTTCTTTATCCAAATTAAGCTTAACTACAGCAGAAGGCATTATTCAGGTTAATCAGTGAATTTATCAATTATTTAGTGACTTGGACAGGTAATAATGGATTTGTGGATCGGGTTATATCAGATTAAATATTTGAACTTTAATAGAATTCTTCCCTAAGAAATTATTCAGAGGGATACAGGGATCTCAAGAGGCTATTAAATTGTTCATAAGGTTGTAAAATGTGTATTTGGACAGTTACAAGATTCACACCTGAAGCTTTCTGTGTGTGTAACATATGCTGCAAAAAAGGAAAGTATGGTAAATGCCTGTACAAATCCAGTTTTCATTGATAATTTGTAATAGCCTATTTCAAAGATCTTTTAAACCAAGTGTCACCTTTTTCATCTCTGAAGAACAATATACCATTTTTTTGAAATAGGGTTTTTTAAAAATTCAGCTTAATGCACAGCTAGCGTCTAAATGTTATCTTCTAAATGTCCCACTACAAAGAATTTAATCTGTTTTGATTTGTGGATATTTCTCTGTCTACATCATAACATTTATAACATTCTAATGTATAGACTCTTAAGTTTAAATATCAACTGTGCCATAATTTCTCATAAGAAAGTAATAAATTGCTGGCAGCCAGTTGAATTTATATAAACACAAACTCATTATGTCCCTAATAGAAGATTAACATCCTTGTTTTAATTTTCAGTGCTTAAAAATTCTAGCCAGTAGCTCCCCCCCCCCGCTCTGATTGATAAAATATTATTACTGAGCAATATCTTTAGACTTCAGATATCGTTCTTCCACCTTGTGCGTAGCTGGCTCCATCTGACTTGCTCCAGTTGGCTGGAGCACCTCTTATTCTGTCTACTGTGAACATAAATTTCAGTTGGAAACCTGTGTGCTTGAGCATTTTAGGACTTCAAAACAGATGGACTTTATTAGAATATGATGGTAATGGACAAAAACTATGCCACCTCAACATTTTCAGCATAATCAGTACATATCATCCTGTGTCTTGTTTACGTATTTCTGAGCTTCTTTATTGTTCTTCATGTGGAATACTGAAATGATTTCCCAAACATTAGGTGGACTATAAATGATGTATTCCATTTGTTGCTTAGGGGGAAAGGGAATGCTCATTTAACCTGAAGAGGCAGGTATTTAATTTTTAATTTAAAATAAATATTTAATATACATGTTTCTCTGACCATTTCTCTCTAGACCACCTTTATTTTTCTTTTATGCTGTTGAAATGGTAGAATAGCCTGCTAGCAATGACAGCAGACATCCTCCCAACCATATTCTGATTGTTCGTGTACTTAAAAGATTTGTCGCATGAATTTCTGATTCTTCTGGCTGCATCCACATGGTGACTGTTGTGAATTTGTTGCCACACAACACATAAACTGGGGGGGAGGGATAATAAGAGTTGTGAAGGAATGCCAAACAAGACAAAAAGATGTCCGTGCCCACTGTGGTGGAAGAGAAAAATTGAGGGAGACAGACAAATCTCCTTGGGGGAACAGAGTCCCAAAAGTTTTGGTTTTACCTCGAGTTGTCCCCTGTCTAGCCTTAGATGGTGGAGGATACCCGAAGCAGGGCCTCGGAAAATGACTGGAGTAGACAGGTAGGCTCACCAGTTTGGTGTAGTGGTTAAGTGCACGGACTCTAATCTGGGAGAACCAGGTTTGATTCCCCACTCCTCCACTTACACCTGGCTGGCTGGCCTTGGGCAAACCGTAGTTCTGATAAGAGCTGTTCTTGAAAAAGAGCAGTTTCTGTCAAGAGCTCTCTCAGCCCCACCTACCTCATAGGCAGGGTTCCCTCTAAGCTGAGTTAGTGTGAGCCAGCTCACAGTTTTTTAGCCTCTGGCTCACACATTTTTGTCTTAGCTCAGGGAGGATGGCTCCACAGCAAGCTAATCTATGCAGCAGCCAAATCACTTGCTCACGACTTTGATGCCGGTAGCTCACAAAGTAGAATTTTTGCTCACAGGACTCCACAGCTTAGAGGGAACATTGCTCATAGGGTGTCTGTTGTGGGGAGGGGAAATGAAAGAAGTTTTTAAGCCGCTCTGAGACACCTTTGGGTAGTGAAGGGCGGGGTATAAATCCAATCTCTTCTCTCTTCTTCTTCTTCATATAGGACAAGATGGTTTTAAAAGTATGCTGGCCCCAAGCAGTATATGGCTTTAAAGATTAACACCAGCACCTGGGATCAGGCCCGGAGGCAAATTGGGGCCAGTACAGATGGAACAGGACTGGAGTGATATGGTCCCTACCACCCACTCCAGTGAACATTCTGGAGAGTATATTGCCTTTGTAAATGTGTTTTTAACTATTCCCCTTAGTTGTCTGCCATCACCCTTGATTGACCTGGATTAAGCTCCTCTAACAGGCAGAGACTTATTTTAATTCTATTTTGAACAGTGGCAAAATCAAGTAGGAATGAACATTAGGGGACATCTTTGGTAGGTGCTATATTTGCATGAATTAACAAGACTATATTTCCATGACATTTTCTATTGCCCAGTGCTGCATTTTTTTCATGTTAAGTTTTATGTAATTCAAACATCATTTTAAGGTCAGCTGCATATACAGTGATGTAACAACAACATAAAAGTGAGTGACAAATTAGGAACTCCAGCAACAAGATGAAGAGACTCACCATGATAATACAGTGTTGTGTAGTGCATTGGACTAGGACTAGAGAGATCCAGGTTCAAATTCCTTCTGTGCCATGAAGCTTACAGGGTGACTTTGGGCTAGTCAGTAGACTCTTTCAGCTTAAGTCATCTCACAGTGTTGGTGAAAGGCAGGGAAAACCACGTATTCCATTCTTAAATCCTTGGAAGAAGCACAGAATGAAGGCATGAAAAGAGGGCATATTTGTGCATTCCTAGTCATTAATTGCAGTGATCATTAGACCCAAATGAATCTTCACTTTAATTTTAGAAATCACCGAAGTAAGAAGCCAATGGCAGTTAGTTTCTAGCCTTTATTGTTGGAAGACAGTGAATCACAAAAGCCCAAGTCAGTTCCCTAAGAATACAAATTAGAGGCAGAATGAACACTAGAACCTCACAATCACCCTGTCAGACTATGGCCAGAGGGCAGCGTTGTGACTAAGCATGCGATTCATGTGTTGGAAGGTTCCTCGTTCCAAGCTTCTCTCTGCCCTAAGAGCCAGCATGGTGTAGGGGTGAGACTGCTGGTCTAGGGACACCCAGGTTCAAAATCCTGCTCTGCCATGGAAGCTCTCTGGGTGACTCTGGACCGGTCACACATGCTCGGCCTAACCGTGTTAGGATAAAATGCAGGAGGGGAAGACAATGATGCAAGTTGCTTTGTAGAAAAGTGAGGTATATAAACCTATATAAAAGTTCCAAACTTATCTCTGCCTTGAGCACACTGAGTGGAATGAAGGAGCCACCACATTGGAATGTCCCGCCCATTGGATGGGGAGGAAGGTAAAATCTTGCTTGCCTACTTTTTAAAGATATTTATGTGCCACTTTTCCACTTAAAAGGAAGCCCTCAGAGCAATCCAAATGATAACGTATGAGAAAACAAAACAATGAGGAGAAATACAGGAGAGCAGGCAGCAGCGTAAACTCAGTCCAAAGACCTCTTATAGCAAAAAAAAAGAGGCCAGAACTGATTGCTGTTAAGGGGGGGTGGGAGGAACAAAATCCATGTAATACCTTTTATTAGGTCAACCAAAATGACAGAAAACATTTTGCTACTGTTTTGTGTCATCTGGAATGAACTAACAGAAGGAATTACAAGGATTTTGTTTCTTGTTCTGTGTTTTGCATGTGGGGCAATATGGTTATTTACAGCTTTTTTCCTGGTTTAGGGAGGGAAAGGACAATTAGCCAAGCACCAGCATGATGAGAGAAATGGCAAATCTCCTTGGGGAGGTTCCCCTGTGGAGACAGCTGTGTCACTCCTGTAGCCACCGACCGACCTCACTTCAGAAGGCCAGAGGAGATACAGAGAAGGGCCTACCTTACAAGCCGGCCATAGAAGTGCTGAATGCTATTCTTAATTGCCCTGCCTATTAAATGGCACCAACTGAGACCATTCCAAGCTTTCACAGGGCCCTGCTTCAACAACAGCAAAAACCAATCATCAGCATGTAGTTAAAAAAAGAAGATACTTTTTATACCCCACAGTATTTGTTTTGCTTGTACAATACAGATTACAATTGCAGAAACATTGGAGAGTAGCCTGCTGATTAGAAGATCAAACACCCAGTTGCTATGGAGACTATGATCCTACTGCAAGGATAATTAGTAGTAAGAGCCAATTGGTGAACACATTTGTATCAGCAGGCTCGGCGAACGGGTCCAAATCTCCAAATTGTTACTGATGTGAAGCAAACCCATCTGGCTGAATCAATAGAAATATGACATAGAGGCATTCCTTGTGGCTCACGTTTGCCAGTATGTTTTATTTGTGGGATCTGACACCTGCACTTTGACTACTCCCAGGTGGTTCTGACTTTAGGGTTACCAAGTACCTACCTTCGAATCGGCGGGGGACACATGGTTCCCGCCCAGAACATCCCTCAGTGGAACACATCCCCGCCGCACCATGCCATCAGCCAGACATGATGCCAGCACGCTGGGCACGTAGCTGGGCGATGCTCTGGCAATGGAGCTGGACACTCGATGGTACCATCGAGTTTCCAGCTCCATTGCCAGACCGTCGCCCAGCTACGTGCCCAGCGTGCCCGCCGTCACGTCTCTGTGATGGCATGGTGCGGTGCATTTGTTTTCTGAGCGGGAATGTTCCTGACAAGAAGTAGGTGTCCCCCGCCGATTCGAGGTAGGTACTTGGCAAGCCTAATCGAGAATAAGGTGTGTTCAAAAAGACAAATTGGGCACTGTGAGCAGGGCAGGTGGTGTCCCAGGATTGCAGTATCACTAGTGATATCACAGACAGCATTTTGTGAGGCTGATTCCAGATGAGCATTACTAAGAGCTGCAGATAAACTACCTGGCAGAGGAGTCACATTTCCCTAGAAGCAGGATGTTGCTGTGTGCATGTGGGGGAAATGCAGTGTACACCTAAGTGGAACATTACGTTGAGTGAAGGCACTGGTAGCCCCGCAGCCCTTGAGTGACAAGGAGGGTTGCCAACTGGGTTGGAGAAGAATGTCATGTCCCTTTAATTAGAGGCTTAATATGTGGAAATGGACAGCTGAAGCATGGAGGCAACGAACACTACTTGTTAAGCAACATCCCAGTAAGCCTCTATTAATGGGACAGGATTCCCCCCCCCCCTTCTAGGCAATTGACGATAACATGTTTGCTACACCCCAAAATTGTTGCAGGCCATTTTGACAGAGAAAAATGGTATGCCAAATCCAGTTATTCGGTTTGTAAAAAAGCAGAATTTTTCATTGTCCCCACTCTTCCCTGAAACTCCCTGGGTGACCTTGGGCCAGCCACAGTCTCTGTTGGCCAACCTACCTTACCAGGACTGCAGCCCTAAGCGAGTCTTTCTTAGAATCCTGTTGAGGTCTGTGCAGTGTGGCTTGTTGTGAAGATAACATGAGGAGGGGAGAAGCCTACATACACTGTCTTGAGCTCCTCGGAGGAAAGGAGGGATAAGGATATAATAGCTTATTAGCATCCAGCTAGTCAGCCGTGTTGGTCTGAAGCAGTAGAACAAATTTAGAGTCCAGTGGCACCTTTAAGACCAACACAGGTTAATCAAGGTATGAGCTTTTATGTGTATGTATTTGTGCACATGAAAGCTCATACCTTGGTCTTAAAGGTACCATTGGACTCTAAGGTTATTAGCAGTAACTGAAAGGAGAAGAAGACGAAGAGTTGGATTTATACCCTGCCCTTCACTTGGAGTCTCAGAGCCGCTTACAGTCTCCTTCCCTTCCTCTCCCCACAACAAACACCCTGTGAGATAAGTGGGGCTGAGAGAGCTCTTGAGCTGCTCTTGAGATAAAAGCTCTGAGAGAACTGTGACTGACCCAAGGTCACCCGGCTGGCTGCATGTGGAGGAGTGGGGTATCAAACCCAGTTCTCCAGGTTAGAGTCCGCTGCTCTTAACCACTACACCAAACTGGTTACAAGTGCATCTTTGCAGAAGGAAGACTACAGAGGCATAAATTTTGTTTGGATCTGCAATACATGGTTGTTTTCTACTCTTGTCTGTTAATATTTGTATAAAATGCTTCTAAGAAGAGGTGCAAAAGGGCTTCATTTGATGCCTTGTCATGGAAGTTCATTAATCTAGCTGGCAGTTAACACACACAAAATGGTTTGATCTCTGCCAGATCCAGTTTTCTGCTAGGTTTTACTGGCAGAAAGCTGGCTAAGAATGGTTAAAATAATAGTTTTAAGACTTTGCTCTTTGAGTAGGTGTTCTCTGTGACAGCATGACTTCATTTCCTTTAGTACCTTCAGCCCTCTCCTGTCCTACTTTCCGTACTGTGATCTGACCCTCTTATGGTAACACTTAAACTTCCATCTTTTGTAAGTTTCTTGATGCAGTGATTTCTTTTTATTGTAGGAGACAGATCAATGCAAAGAGGGCATTCTACTTCCATACTCCCATGCATCCTTATTCATTTAAGTTCTTTCTCCTTTTTAATCAGCATGAAAAGAGATGAAAGGCAAAGGAAGGCAAAGTAACACAAAATAAAAATCTAGTTAGAAGGGGGGAAATGGCCGTGTATTAGTCCAATACATGCAAATAACCTTTATACTTTTTATGTTAATAATTTATACTGTGGCTTTCAAGGAAGTGATCTCAAAAGCAATTTACCGCACATTAACACAGAAGAAACAAACAGCCCTTAGTGAGTGGTAGAAACTAGATTATCCTTCTGACCTGTACTCCAGTGAAACTGGCTGTTGGAGCAGAGTTTATTGGGGGCACGGCGCAGCCGCCGTTTGCCCTGACACAAATATGTCAATTTCACACCCAAAGCTGCAGGGCTGCATTTTGACTCGCGGCTTCACCCGATTTCCTCCACAGTTTCATGATCCTTGTTTTTGAGGATCATGAAACTGCGGAGGAAATCGGGCGAAGCCGCGGGTTAAATGCAGCCCCGCAGCCTCGGGTGTGAAATTGACAAATAGTGTCGGGGCAAACGGGGGCTGCACCGCGAGGCAGCTCTAGTGCGAAATCACCCTGGCTGTTGGAGCAGAGTTTATTGAGGGGGGGGGAGCAAACTTTCAGTGGCTGCTGCTGATCTTGCAGATGGCTAGATGAAGCTGGTCTTCTTCTGGGGATGGGGTTCTTCCTGGAGAAGAGAGGGTAGACCTTCCTAATGGTTGTTGAGATCTCTTGACCATGGCAGGGGCCAGAGTTCCCAGTGTCGTACATCCGTAGTTCCACCGTACACCAGACTGCAGTGTAGTTACATAGTATCTTGCTTGTGCAGAATGACAAGCACAGATTTCATACCTGTTACATCTACTGAAGTGTAGCCTTGTTACTGGGGCAGAGGGAGCACTGTAGTCTCTACGGTGCTCTTTCAAAATTTATTTATTCAGGACCGAAGTGTGGGAGCCTTCCTGAACACCTCAGGCAGGCTGTTTGACAAGGTGGGAGCCACTACAGAGAATGCCCATGCACAGGCAGTTGCCAGTCTTCCCTCTCTGTATCGTGGCCCCCTCAGAATGTTTTGTTCCAATAAGCAAAGCTGTTCTGGGAGAGCTTTGTGGGTCCAAAGCCAGTAAGGGTTTTGTAGGTGACAACCAGTACCTTGAATTGAACCCAGAATGGTTGTTGTGACATGACTGTCTGAGAGTAACCAGGCTGCAGTGTTCTGTATCGGCTGGTTTTTCCAAGTTGACTTTAAGGGCAGATCCATGTAGAGTTCATTATTTATTTATTTATGATTTATTTATTGTTTCAACTTACTACCCCGCTCTAATCCCCGAAGGGGTCTCTGAGCGGCTACAGTTGCACATTATCCTTAACCTATGGCCACACTTTTTCAGGGGTGGGGACAATCCCTACCGGCACCCAGTGGAGGGATTTTTTCTCTCTTGGGTCATCTGCATCGGCTTCGGCGTCTCTTACAATACAATACAATAGTCTAGCCTCGAGGTAACCATATCATGGATCCATGTGGCCAGATCGGCTCAGTCAAGGTAGGGGGCCAGTTTCCATGCTAAATGAAGATGGAAGAATGGATTTTTTGCAGCTGGCCTCTCCAACAATAATGCTGGGGCTACTATTAAGAAGACGAAGAAGATGATGAAGAAGAGGAGATTGGAGTCTCAGAGCGGCTTACAATCCCTTTCCCTTCCTCTCCCCACAACAGACACCCTATGAGGTAGGTGGGGCTGAGAGAGCTCTTTCAAGAACTGCCCTTGAGCGAACAGCTCTGAAAGAACTTGTGACTGACCCAAGGTTATACCAGCAGCTGCATTGGGAGGAGTGGGGAATCAAACCCAGTTCTCCCAGATTAGAGTCTGCGCGTCTAACCACTATATCAAACTGGCCCTAAGCTATTGACTAAGTCAGCTGGACCCCATCAAATGTGAGAAGCATCATGCCCTTCAAGATCTTACCCTTCCCAACCAACATGACTTCTGTCTTGTCAGGATTCAGTTTCCGCTTGTTCATTTTTAGCCACTGAACCACAGCAATCCGGCAATGATCCAGGGCCTCTGCTGCCTCACCAGATGATTGGGATAGAGAAATATAGTGCTGAGTGTCACTGGCGTATTGATGACCACCTACTCCAAAACCACAAATATTTCCCCTGAAGGCCTTACATAGGGATCGAATGACATGTGAATCCCAGCTGTCAGCATTCTAAGCAAGTTCTGGGGCTCACCTCTGGGTCACATTAAAGCCGGGAGGAGTTCTTTTATTGTTAATCACTTTGGTTAGCCTTCCGTTACATCTTCTGTCTCTTACCTGTTACTTTTTAGCTTGACTATCTGTCATCCTTCTGTATTTAGATTACTGTTGTAGATAAACAGGGGTACGAGTGTGTGCATGTTTTTGCAGCCTGTTTTCTGCTCTGCGGATCACCCTAGATTTGAACTTAGAGATTTACATACAGTTCCTCCTACAGATCAGCACCATACTTTTCTCATTACAGTGTTTGTTCCATGTGCAAGATGCAGCTCAAGTCAGTCAGCTGCCTCTCTCTGACTCTAGTGTTTACTAGTAGTCAACATGGTGGATTGGGGTCTGAGCATTGTCCTCACTTTGAGTGGAGTTGGGAGGAGAGTCACAGTGTGGTGATCCCAGTCTGTACACATTACAGCTGTAGCAGAAATAATGTTTAACTGATAAGTCTTCAGTACTTACGGGATTAGACGGATTCATGGAGGAGCGGTCCATTGATGGCTGCTACCTATGATTAGTAAAGGGAACCATCATGTTCAGGGGCAGTAAACCTGTGAAACCCAGTGCTAGGAGGCAGCATCAGGGGAACGCCTTGTTCTCTTGTTTGTTAGCCCTCCAGGGTAACAGTTGGCTGTTGTGTGAAGCAACGTGCTGGGTTAGATGGACCACTGGTCTCATCCAGCAGGGCTCTTGCTTATGAAGATACCCCTTGGCAATAGTATTGTATATGTCTGTCTACATGTTATGTATAAAGTTAAATGTTGTCTGAAAAGCTTTATCTTTTAGAGTAATACATTAGATAATTTAATGATTGTGTACTTGTAGCCATGGGAACCTTCTTCACAAGTACACTGTTCTTGAGAAACAAAAGATGAAATGCTACCTCCCCTTGCAAATTTGAGAGCTTGTGTCTGAGTCCCTATGATCTCCTTGCAGAGTTGTGTTGAAAGTTGCAACCCAGGGTTTTTTGGGTGGTTTTTTTTTAACGGAGAGAGCAGAAGTTATTTACAAATTGCAATTCAGAGATTAGGAAAATGGGCATCCCCTTGTGTGATGGAGTAAAGATCTGGTATTTCTGAGGGCTTGTCTTCAAACTAATTCCTAGATAATAAGCTCTTAATTTATTCCCGTTAATTGTACGATGAGTACAAAAAATTATATTACTGTGTCTGTCCTTACTATGGTTTGTAAGTGGTTTTATTTTTGTACCAGACTATTTAGGTGTGGTCAGAAGTCATCTCTGTGGACACAAGTGACATCTAGTGGTCATTATTGAGAACTGCTCAATAAGAACAAATTGCATTGTACTATCAATGTTATTGCAAATTGTATACTATATGTGTATCTGCACTTTACAAAATGTAATTGGCAGGTGATAATCAGTACAGTGTAGTACTTAAAGTACCAGAGTAAAACCTGGGGTTCAAATGGCCAGTCAGCCATAAAGCTTACTGGTCCTTGGGCTAGCTTATTTATTTGTTTACTTTATTTATAGCCCATCTTTCTCACTGAAATTTAGAGAGGATTACAGAATAAAAACACATATATGTGTATAGTCATATATCCTAATGCATCCAGTGAACAATGCCACAGGATTGAAATTACAACAGTAGAACACAGTGCAAACAACAAATTGCCTAAGGCATGATATATAAACGATGCAGAAGTGGAATTACGCAGTTTTACTACCTTCACTACTTAACTCAAAGGGTTATTGTGAGGAGAAGAGGGAAGCCATCTCTGCTACCCAGAGCTCCTTTGGAAAAAGGGCAAGATAAAAAATATCCTAAAGGTTACATCAATGAAATACTAGAACAAAGTTTGAGCCCAGTGGCACCTTTAAGACAAACAAAGTTTTATTCTGGGTATAAGCTTTCATGTGCAGGCACACTTTTTCAGATACTCTGAAGAAGTGGTTGTGCATATGAAAACTTATACCCAGAATAAGACTTTGTTGTTCTGACAGGTGCCAGTGGACTCAAACTTTTTTCCGCTGCTTCAGACCAACACAGCTACCCAGCTGAAACATGAAATACTGTTAGAGAATGAATAGCTCATAGTAGTTCTAATCAAAAACTGTCAGAAGAGACTCTTTGGAAAATTTGTTACTTGCAAGTCACAGAAAGTGTTGTTTTGATTTGGCTCCTTGCAAACTAAACAAAAAAGTCATTTTATGATAAAGTTAGTATGAAAGGAGCAACAAAGTAAACTTTGCAATATTTCTTGGAATGTTTCAGTTTTACTTGGACTCTTTGGTTTGTGTGTACCAGACAATTTGGCAGTAGAACAGAATGCATCACTTTGAACTGCAGGTGCCAAAGCTTGGATGTTCCTTCACTTAGGGGGAAAAAACCCCTATATACAAAAAGAAAAGTAGCAGAGAAAGCACCTGAGCTTTTGCTTACAGTGCTTGTTTTCTGTTTGTATACTCCGACCACAACACCACACTGACTTAAAGGAATGGATGCCCCCAATGGCTGTTGCTGTGACACACTGACTTAAAGGAATGGATGCCCCCAGTGGCTGTTGCTGTGAAACCATAACAATAATGCCAGCCTTCAAGCCTTGTTTTCTGTCAATAAAGGGCAGGAGAAACCATAACAATATTGCCAGCCTTCAAGCCTTGTTTTCTGTCAGTAAAGGGCAGGAGGGCCCTTTCCAGGGCTGTTGGCCTTTGAGGGATGACTCATTGTGGCCAGTCCTGGCAACAGTCACCAAGTAACTTGCCACCATGCAACTTGCATGACTCACCCAGTCCAACTGCTTGCTACTGTGCTGTGTAGTGGTTAGACTTTCAGACTAATATCTGGGAGACCCAGGTTCAAATCCACAGCCTGCTGTGGAAGCTTACTGGGTGACTTCAGGCCAGTCATACATTCTCAGTCTAACCTACCTCATAGGGCGATTATGAGGATAAAATGGAGGGAAGGAGAGTGATGTAACAGCTTTGTGTTATCATTGTATTAAAAGGTGGGCTATAAATTAAGTAATTAAATAATAAATGTTGCTGAAGTTGTTTGGCAGATAAAATGTAAACTGATGAATAAGAAGAGAAGAGGGCAGGGAAATGTATGGGGCCTGCCAGGAGGAAGGGGAAAGGGAATAGTGTGGGAAGTGGGATACAGGGGAAAATGAGGTACCCTACACAAATCCTTGTGGGTTCCCCACTGCGTAGTTGGCACCACACAACTTGGCAAGAGTTTTCCTGGGGAGAGGCTGCCAGGGGGAGGGAAGGAGGGAAATCTGAGGATGCTGGGGGGCAGATAAAGGTAGGTTGGCTGGCAGGTGGGAAGGAGCGAAGGAAGCAGAAAAAGGTGAGAGGCTATGGGGGCTGCCAGGAAAAGAGAAAATAGTGGGGGAGGAGAAAATGAGATTCTCCCCACAAGGAGAAAATTTCACCATGTAAACCTCCTTGATTTTCCACCTGCCATTTGAATTGGTACAATCCATTCTCCCATCTCAGCTTTCTGCCTTGTTCTTCCCACATAATTTTCATGTATGGGTAAATCATGCATCTGGGACAGAGGCTGAGACACCTTTTAAAATCATGCATTACTGTTATGCTATAGCAGCTCTTTGCCCCCCCCTGGATAGCCCAGGCTAGCCCGATCTCATCAGATCTTGGAAACAAAGCAACGTTGGCCCTGGCTAGTATTTGGATGGGAAACCTCTAAGGCAGGGGTCCTCAAACTATGGCCTGGGGGCCACATGCGGCCCGCCGAAAACATTTATCTGGCCCGCCGGGTGTTTATCCTGCAATAGAGGGTCTCCTCTGTGGATTCCACCAAGGGAGGGTTGCGCGGGCGAGGGCTGTCTGGAAGACCCCTGCTCTGAATTTGTTCATAGGTTTTTTTTAAAACTATAGTCCGGCCCTCCAACGGTCTGAGGGACAGTGAACTGGCCCCCTGTTTTAAAAGTTTGAGGACCCCTGCTCTAAGGAGTAGCAGGGTTGTGACATGGAGGCAGGCAATGGCAAACCTCTTGCCTTAAAACCCCTACAGGATCACCATACTTCACTTGTGACTTGATGGCACTTTCCACCAATTGATTACTCGCAGGGAAGGAAGCCAGGAAGATCTCACTAGTTTTGGTAGCGGTGGCAGTTACCAGATGGCGTTGGTTATCTCCTCTACTTGCAGGTGCTTAGTCTCGGTGTGGCCAGAGAAGTACGTAAATTAACAGAGACTAGACTGGTTGAAGGAGAGCACAAGGGCAAGATTCTGCTATCCAGAATTTTCCTTAGGTTTTTTGGAAGCTCTTCCTTTCTGTACAAATCCCAGTTGACAGCCTCCATTAAAAAGACAGGAGAAAGTTCTGGCCTCCCTCTGTTCAAATATGAAGGTTTCACATATGAGACCAACAAAACAAAAGTGTTATTTTGGAGATATCCCTAGCCATATCATAACATGGCATTTTAACCCTAAAAAGATGTTCAGGTGGCCAGGCCTTGTGATTAGATCTTTCCCCCTCAATAGCCATTTTCTTATCCATTATCTTACAGTAAGTGTTCCCTCTAGTGGCGTCTTAAAGAATAGTTTTTAAACCATGAAGAGACAGCAAGGAACAAAAACAGCTTGAGCGTTTTTAAGATTAGCTTAAGGTTGTGTGATGTATACCATGTATTCTCAAAGATTACTTATTTATCACAATCGAATTGTTATTGCTATAGTCAAAGTGATACAGAAATTGGTGTTTTATAATCATAAACCTAAAAAGTTTTAGTAATGCAGCTGTCATGTACAAATAGTATAGTATCACTCTTCAGAAATAATCCATGTTACTAGAGCAGCCACCCAGTCCTGTAGCGAGCCATTCCTTTTCTTTGGAGGTGGCCTGAGAAGTGCAGGATACTTTACAGAGAGGTCATGGAAAGGGAAGGAACCTTACCATATCCAGCATTCAGTTGGGAATGGGATGTGAGATACAATTTCTCCCCTGCCCTACTTGGCTGTGCAGTGTGCAAAAGATAAGCCTCTCTGCCTTCTGAGAAGTCTTGTGCCATCTATAAACAGTTGTCATAGAGGCCATTCTGCTGCCATGCAAGCACTGTGGTAGCATGACAGATGCCATAGGTCACATGACCAGATCCATCAGACACCATGGAAACGCACAATTGAATCACCAGAGGTTCCATTTGCCATGGGGATGTGACTGTTTCTGTAACAACCTGTCCTTTCCCTTCAGTTCCCCACTGTTCTGTTGCTGAAATAATCACTATCTGGGATGGATGCTCATAGATGCAGTTCTATGTATGTTCCATGTACATTTCCTTTAATAAAAATCTCATCAAAATACAGTAACTCTACATAGAATCAGACTCTTTGTCAGGTTTTGGTGTGCATATACAGTAGGTGGGTGTGGCCTATTTGCTAGTTTTGCACATGTGCATATACAGCATGTGCAACTCTGTGTTCACTATGCTTATTCTTCTTTTCAGAGCTGCCTCTTAAATTTCAGTTTCAGAACTTAACTACCACACTGATTTCTGTAAATTATACCTCTTGATGCTCCCTTTCTTTTGCCCCTGCAAATTTACAGCTAAAATTATGGCTCTACAGTAGCAGTTTGGTTCCTTGTTCAGAAAAATACTTCCGTTCACAGTATACCAATTTCCTGTCAAGGACACACAGAAATGTTTGAGCTACATATTCACTAGTCTTCTAGTAATAAATTTCTTAAGCTGGGAGTATAGCATTAGATAAATGTCACATTGCTGTCTAAGCAAGATAACTTCCATTATCCCTGCACCTGACATTACTGTGGAACCATCAACATTTTAAAGATATATTTATTAACTGAATAAGGAGGAGTAAAGAACCCTTGAGAGAAAGGAAAATCTGTTTGTGTGTGTGTGTGTGTTGGCTAGAAGGGGGTCTATAGTTCGTCTATCAATCTTACAAAGGATTTTGTGTCTTATTAATAAGACACCTTAGAATGGAGCTAATTTGCAGAAGAAAGCACTGCTAGTATAATTGTGCATCTCCCTCCTCCTCAATTTGCTTTCATGACCAGCTAAACTGTGAAATCGCTAAACACACAGTGATAGTCAAGAGGGAACACTGTGCACTTGGATGCATGACAGGAGTGTTCCCAATTACTTCAGGCTTGTCACATACAATATCATCTGGAAGAGCAGCAATTCTTTTTGTAAACTATCTTTGTCACGTACCAACGAGAGATTGTTAGGATGCTTTTCGGAGAACAGATCTTTCTCTCTTCAGAGTTGTTATTCTGTGATTTCATAAGTAACATCATAGTTCTCTCCTTATTTTGATTTTAAGGTGAACATTCATGCATTGTCCTCTTTCTCATATCCTTCCCATGGTACAACCCACTGGTTTGTTATATAGAGGTTGGGGTGGGAGGGGTGGAGCTGAAACCCTGTTCTTCACCAGCACTTTTGATATGGCTGACTGGGTACTTTGCATGTGCTTGTGGAGAATATAATTGTATGCAACAAAACAGAAGAAAGCTGTTGTTGACCTGGAAATAAGTCACAGCACATGTAATTGATCAGGTAGAGTTGACTTGGGAAACCCCTCATCCTTTCCCTGGAATGGTGGCAACGTTGCCTTTACAACCTGGGTTGGCTGGCAGAGACTGTGGACTGTCAGCTCTCAACTAAATGGAAATTAATGATGCACAGCATGTTGCAGGATTACTGCTTTGCCCCTCTCCTTAAGTTGGTAAAGGAATTGACACAAATAGTTTACCTTCTAACAAACAGTTGAAAAGTTGTCTTCATTTTGAGATCCTGGGAGAAGGAATGTACTCTGGGCACCTTGGGCACCAGATGCTGCAGTGATAATCTTATGAGGGTCCTAGGTTTGAGGATCTTGAAATCCACATTTTTGGGGGAGAGATGTTTTTGTCATTGATGATAATATTTATCTATATGCTTTTTATTGGGTTATTTTTAAAATTCAATCTTGTACAGCCTGCCATTCTGTAAGATGAACTCTCAAGGCAGGTTATGACATGTTGAAAACACACACACATCAGGGAGGGACCACAGATCAGTAGTAGAGCATCTGTGTTGTATGTGGAAGGTCACAGATTCAGTCTCTGGTATCTCCAGCTAATAGCTTTGGTCAGTAAGTGGTATAAAAGATCTCTGTCTGAGACCCTGAGACCCACTGCCAGTCAGACGAAAAAATACTGGTCTTGATAGACCCAGGGCATGACCCATTATAAGACAGTTTCAGGTGTATTTATGTTTCCAGATCACACCTTTGTTAGAAGGTCTGTGGGTATAGAATTGGGTAGTTACAGCTTATTGCTGACTGTCAGAAAGTGTAAATTGGGGTTGATAGCACCAAAGAAGGGGGGGCCATGCAAGGGCTAGGGATACCAGTGATTATGGGGCGGGGGAGATATAGCGGTGGGCACAGGTGTTATTCCTCTAATTAGAATGGAAGGAATCAGAGATATGCGAATGCTTGGACTCCTTCCCACCTAAATCCCATCCCAAGAGATGTTGGTTGTGGGGCTAGGAAAACTTACCCTTCTCCGACACCAATAATAAGACCAATGTGCTCCGTGACTACCTTATGGAGTCACAGGTGGACCTGGCTTGTGTGACCAAAACCTGGGTGAGGGATGGTAAGACTGTCACCTTGAACCAGTTTACCCCACCCGGATTCTCAGTCTTTCACCAGTCTCAGACGTACGGGTGGGGGGGGGGCGTGGCTTTGTTTGGCTTTGAATTTTGTTCCTTCAGGTTGCTCCCTGCCCCAACAATCTCTGGCATTTAATATGTTGGCCTGGTGTGTGATGTCGAGGAGAGTTTGGCTATCTGGCTGGTGTGCTGACTGCCTAACACACTGGCAGATACCCTGTATGACCTGTTAGATGCTGTATCAGGCTGGGCATTGGAGTATCCCAGGCTCTTGGTTATGGATGACTTCAGTGTCCATGCTGATGATGCAGCGTCCTCCTAGGCTAGGGACCTAGTGTCGTCCATGGAGGCACTGGGATTCTCCCAGTTTGTATCGACTCCCACGCACCAAGCTGGCCACACACTGTATTTGATTTTTGGGATGGGGATATATGTGGATCACATAACTATGGATGTAGTTCCACTTCACCCTGAATGTCTGGCTGAGCATGCCATGCCTTCGCCCGTGGAGCCAAATAGACCCTAGTTCGCTTCAGTAAGCTCTGTGGGATCCAGTGCCCCCTGACGGCTCCTTGGATGAGCTGGTAGAGGATGGGGATAACCAGCTCTCTGAAGCCATCAATCAGATCACCCCCCAGTGCCCTCTATGCCCTCACTCCAAAGCAGCACCGTGGTATACCACAGAGCTGTGGAGGATAAAGTGAGAGCTAAGAGGGCTAGAGCGGAGGTGGAGGCATACTTGTGACAAAGTGTCACAAACATCTTATAGGACGCTTATGAAAGCCTATGAGATGGCAGTGAAGGCCGCAAAGAAGGATTTCTATGTGGCCTTCATTATGTCTGCAAGCTCATGCCTGGCTCAGTTGTTTAGAATTATTCATTCTATTATGACTCTGCCACAGGGCAGACCAAATAGTAGGGACTTGTCTATTGGCTGCAAGGCATTTGTGAGCTATTTTGCAGCTAAGATCGCAATGCTCCACCACGACCTCCCGACCACAATTGAGACAGTAAGGGAACTGGAAGCCTCTCGTCTGTCTTCTGGTCCAATATTGGACCACTTCAATTGACTCTCCTGGGAGGAAGTCGACAGGATACTGGCAGCAGTGAGGCCTACTTCCTGCCTCCTTGACCCATGCCCTTCTTGGCTGGTGAAAGCCTGCAGGGAGAGCATTCATGTCCCTCTGGGAGAAATGATCAATCTGTCCCTTTCTACTGGGACTTTCCCAGAGGCTCTGAAGGAGGTAGTGGTTCGCCCATTCTTGAAAAAGCCATCACTGGACCCTATGGTCCTGACCAACTACTGCCCAGTATCGAACGTACTGTTCCTGGGTAAGGTGGTTGAGAGAGCGGTGACCAAGCTGGGGGCAATTCTCTCACCAATGTTATTTAACATCTTTATGCACCCCCTGTACATGAGTTGGGGGAGGGGTAGATTTGGGCACCAGGCTCCCCACACTGGAAGGGGCACCTCTGGTGCCAGCCCAGACAGTGAGGATCCTGGGAGTAACGGGATGCCTTTCTCTCTGTGGAGGCCCAGGTTGCAGCAGTTGCCAGATCTGCAGTTTTTCATCTTAGGCAGTGGGGTAAAAGTTTTCAGGGGCCTTCTTTAGTACATCACAGTCCTGTTTTGCCTGAAACTCTTTCAAGGTTCATTTATGTAGGGCTAGACTATTAATCTGATTTTGTGAATTGTAAGGAGTACTACTGTGAAAGCTTAAAGTACCTGGAGTCATACCCACAGTCTGATAGGATATCTGAACCAAGTCTCAGAGTGGGTAAAATAACACCAAATCCCCAGTCCTAAAAATTGAATGCATAACATGTTAATGAGATACAAAAATGCAATATAAAAATTGAAATTACCATAGCTTGGATGTTTCACCCTTATTTTGATGAGATGATTGCATAATTTGTTCTGTTCATATTGTTTAACTTTGCACTAATTTTTTTAAAAACCACATGTATGCATGTTTATTAGCCCATTTTAATGAATTAACTTAGCTCTCATGGTTAACAGAAATCATAATGCCTGACAAAGCTAAAATCTGAAATCATTAAAGAATTGTAGTTACTAACCCCCATTCATGAAAGTAACTATGGAACATTTCCATTAACATCAGCAGAATGACTCTAGTATAAATAGCTTAAAGGCTCCCATTATAGTCTGAATATAATTCTTAAATCCTAGATATGTTATTTAAAATATATATGATGTTTCAGTTTGATCGTAATCTGCTGCCTACAGCGTGGCTGCCAGTGAAAATAACACTAAAGCCTCTAACTGAAAAATGTCATTTCTGCCCCAGTTAGTTCGGAACAAGCTCTTATTTCTGGCTTAACAGGACTTCCCCAGCAGGGGGCTACAAATCACCATGTTCTTAGCCAGAGATCAGACGAAGGAAAGCATTCTTATTTCTGGCTTAACAGGACTTCCCCAGCAGGGGGCTACAAATCACCATGTTCTTAGCCAGAGATCAGATGAAGGAAAGCGCATTCCTTGATCTATCTGAACCAACCTTTTTGGCATGGATACCTTAACATCCTGGTTCCAAATTTTTTGAATATTTGAGGCTTAGAATAATGTTTAATTTCAAATATCTTTCCCCCACATTAAAAATGCTAAAGAATTTTACTTCTATAAGACTCTGTTTTACAGAATTTGAGTGCTACATCATGCACCTTGGCAATTTTTGCAGAAAGCAATAACATCTCTCTTTCAGTTGTGCTCTCTTGCTGCCTTTCAGTTACGTTGAAGGACACAGATAGATAACACTTTAATTCTCCTGCAGTACAGCCTGCTGGAGTGCTATGTGAGCTCTGTCCATGGTGCTGGCTTCCTCAGGGTCCTTTCTGTTCAGTAAAACTTCCAGCATGGCAAGGTTTGAAAACACTGTGGCAATTTTCAGAGGCATTCCGATTTACTAGGTGGAATTTTCTGACTTCTTTGATGTAGCTGTCTGCTTTTCTCCAAAATTAAAAGGTCTCCCATAAAGATACAGTCTGTTGCATGTCTCCTCCAAGCAGTCTTACATTTTTAAATATATGGATGACTTCTGCAAAAAGCAATCAGGCCTCTGTATGTTTTTTAATTGTAAAGGCAGATGAGTATGTCTATTGCTGCTTTACAGTGTGTTTCAGGTAAAACTGGGATGATGACTACCAATTCACACCAGTAGGTTACTGAGCAATACAATTGGACCATAATATAATAAGGAGCAAACTGGGTCCAACTAGCTTTTCTTCTGGTGAAAAAGGAAAGAGGTGGCTCCCTCTGACCACCAAAAAGGTTATACAGAGGATCATGGGACCTGCCTGGACAAAGGCCATGTGGGATAGGGGCAATAGTAAAGGGGATTATTGGCCAACATTGAGCAAAACCACTGGATCGAACACACTGTTTGGAATTAATACTATATTAGAGTTTGGTGGACACAAGTCTTATAAATACATATTGATTGTTCCAGACCAGCTTATTCAGGAAACTGAACTACAGTGCACACTATTTGTCATTTGGAAAGATGGATACAATGATTATCTTAGTGCTAAAGATTAGTGATCCTATTGGAGTCTCCAAGGATCAAAATAGAGCAAAGTATTAACTGAGTACGAGCTAGTGATTAAAGTTCTGCAAACCTTTCTAACCAATGAAATATAACCAATACCCGCAGTCTGCCATGCCATGTCAAATAACCATTATGGTATGTGACAATATGATTGCAGTCCTACTTAGAGTCATGGGAACCAGCTTTTCACTTACTTAAGATGACAATAAGCTTTTGGAGAACCAGTGATTTTCCATGGGCAAAAAAGTCAACCCATGTAAGTCTCCCCAATGACCTGAACGAAGCAGTTTAGTTATACTGTTTTAACACAAAGTCAGCCATCAAAGAAACCAGTACTATTGTATTTCTGGTAGAACAACTATGAAAATGTGATATATAATTTGGGTAAAATAGCCAAGTATTTTCAAACAGTGAAAGTACTCTCTCACACCTATGTACATAACAAAGTTGAAGTCCAGTGGCACCGTTAAGGCCAATAAAGTTTTATTCCAGGTATACGGTTCTTCAGATACAGTGAAACAGTTTCCTTAATGGTTGAGAAAATTCTGTTTCATTGTATCTGAAGTGCGCTTGCACGTGAAAGCTTGCACATGAATAAAATGTTGTTGTTCTTAAAGGTGCCACTGGACTCAAACTTTCTTCTGCAGATCAACATGGCGGCTACCCACCTGAATCTATCTACATATGTACATATTTAACATTCTAAGGTTCAGTGATACTGAATGGACGACTGAGGGTTTGACTGTCTGGATAGATCACATTGGCACCATCTCTGTTGACCTTCTGGCAGTCCTTAGGATGGAGCCTTAAGTTGCCACAACTTTTCTGCTCTCCTTTCCAGTGATAACCAGACGTTTGTGGCTTGTTTGAATACTGAAAACAGTGATATTTAAATGTAACTTTGATCCCTCCATATTCTATCTTTCTCTAAAAGGCTAAGAAATAAAGCTGGAAGACTTTAGCTCAAGTCTCATCCATGTCATGAAGTCGCCAGCTGTCCTTTGAGAAGCCATTTTCTCTTAGCCTCAGCTCCACTTTCACCTGCAGTATGGGAAGCTGGAGCTAATTATGTGACCTCACCTAAAAGGTTGTTGGGAGAATCCCTGTGATGCATGTGAAGCGCTTTGAACATTCTAAAGTGCTATACCAATACTACATATTATATCATCATATAATATGTTTGAGGCATGTTGAGACAGTTATTTGTGTGAATTGGTTTAAAGAAGGATTTTATTCGTTCACACAGTCAATGACTTGAACGGGGAGGGCTGAGGTTTCTCATGCCTTATTAGCTGCTGCTTTCAATAGTACAAATGGGATTCTGAGTTCTGATTCTGACTATGTTTTTTTCTCCTCTGTCCTAGCACAGTCTAAAAGGTATTTGCCCATGTTATTACCCCTTCTGAATACCCAGTGATTCTTCCCTTTCCTTATTCTCTGGCTGCTTGCCTAAAGGGGTTGCAAATGTTCCTTGCTTTCCTTCAGGTATAATTTTGCAACCTGTGTCTTTTGGCATTCCAAGCTGTAGAAGTCTCCTATCACCTACAAATCTATTAAGTTTCAAAGTACTATTACATTCACAAAGTGTTTTACTTGTACTTATCTTGTTCTCATTTAGGATGTATTTAGCTACATGGACCCAGCTGAAAAGAGCCCAAGGGTAGTATCACAGTTGTATCTCCCAGCTTCAGAAGGCTAGGAGAGGCCTCCATGATTGGATACATCATGGCATGAAACAGGGGAAAAGATGGTGCTCCTACTTCCCAAGATGTCCAAGGCACCATAGGGGAGTGTCTCATAGTTCATTCCTATGGGGAATTATTCCAGTCTAAACTTACTGACTTCAGTGGGCTTAGAAGGGTATAACTTCTTAGGATTGCACTGCAATTCTGCTTAGCACATGCAAATATAGCTGCTGATTTAAAAAGTCATGGTTGCTTTTCTCAGTGCTCTTACTTTCTCAATCATCTTATTTTTGAGATTGCAGATGAAGCCAAGTGTTAGTTGCTTTTTCATTTAAACACTAGAACCCCAAGGTCATGTTCCTCAGAAATCTGGAGTCTTATTATGTGTGGTTTTCCTCCTTGAAAAGTGGACAAGCATGAAGAGTTAGCAGTTAGGTAACACAACACAGTATGCTTTCTGAAGAGCAGGATGGATCTCATCAGCCGTATGAACAGAGGATGTTGTGCAATGTGAACCTGGAGTCAGTTCATACCCCGAGGAATCCTGTTAGACTTTGAATTTTGTTTCCATCATCAATTGCAGCAAACCTATTTCAGAAGAGACATGTTTCCCACCAATGTTCTGTTCTTTCAGGCTTATTGTACATCTGCTTCCTCTCCCACTCACCTCCTACATACCAGTTGTAGCAGAGCTTCATCTCCACAGGATGCGTACTCCAGTGAAAAAATAGTCACAGAAGAAAAACCTATGACATAGAGCTAAGTCAGTTTTTATTGGACAGGATGTTGAACATCCAATTTTTTAATTGATGGCTGCAGTGGGACTTCATCTCCTTAGGTTCAATAGAATACTGTATACATTGGACAGTGACTGGCTTGTTTCCTGCTATATTTAGATTGAACGTCCTATTGATGACCAAAATATTTATTTTCTATAGGCTGCTTAAAGATCAATACTGTGAAAGGCTTATCCTTTCTTGCTGACTCACTTTTACTCAGTTGAAGTGCACTATTTAGGAATAGTGTGTAACACAGGTATAATTAGAAGAGAGATGTTTGTGGTATTTTGCCTAATTTGCAAGCCTGGAGAACAAGGATATATGAATACTTCCTTTTTTGTTTTTGTGGTGTGGTGAGCCTTTTTATTTACCCCATATTTATTCCGGTGGGTAGCCATTTTGGTCTGAAGCAACAGAACAAACTATGAGTCCATTGGCACCATTAAGATCAACAAAGTGTACTTCTGGGTATAAGCTTTTGTGTGCATGCATCTGGGTATAAGATTCATGTGCATTCTGAAGACATATGCACACACACAAAAGCTGATTCCCATATTCATTGTTTGTATTCCTGAATTGTTTCTTTCATGCCATTTTATGGCATTTGTAAGTTATGCACCATTTATCTGTTATATGCCATATATGTACCAAAATTGCACAATTTTGCAAAAATAAAACCAAAATCGATTCCTTTTAATTGGAAGATTAAATGTAAGGAAACAAAAGAAAAAGTATGAAAATAAACACTTGGAAAAAACAAATCAAAGTGGGGATTTATAAGTTGCAAAACTAATTCAAGCTCCAAACAAGTCTGTAGGCATGTGGCAGCTTCTAGCACTCCTGATTTAGCTCCAAACCAAGAACTCCTGGTTTAGCTCCAAACAAGCACTACCACCAAAACAAAGTCCACTTTACACAACTATTCTAACTATGGGCTGAAGGTTGGGAATCAGGGGTAGGATTGCCCAAACCCTTTCCTTTTTAAAGAAACTCACTTCGGAAGCACTGTTTTGCATGCAAGTTTCAAAACAATACAAAGGAGTAGCCCTTTTAGTCTGTTGTAGCAAAATAATACAAAAGCCCATGGCACCTTAAAGATGAACATTTATTTCAATATGAGCTTTCATGAGACACAGATCGCTTCTTCAGATACTTCTACTACTACTACTGTCTTCTTCTTCTTCTCCCCACCATTCTCCCCAATGGAGACCCAAAGCATCTCACACCGTTCTCCTCTCCTCCATTGTATCCTCACAGCAACCCTGTGAGGCAGGTTCAATTGAGATTGTCACTGGCCCAAGGATACCCAGCAAACTTCCATGGCAGTGGGGATTTGAATCTGGAGCTCCCAGATCCTAGCTCTGGACTTGGGTTTTGAGGAACCCTAGTCCCACCCACTAACCACTATGCCATGCTGGGGATTTGAATCTGGGTCTCCCAGATCCTAGTCCGACCCTCTAACCACTACACGATGCATAGGTATGTAAAGGGAAGATATACTGAGAAGTCTTTTAATGGGAAAGATAAAAATAATTCCTACTAAGATCTTCCTTCTACATATCTGAGGAAGGAAGCTCATCTCTCTATATCCTTATACTAATAGCCAAGTTGCCCCCTCCGTGCGGATATCTATATCTGCACTTTGGGGGCACTTGGGGGGCAGGGAGAGTTTTGTGCACTCTTAGGGCCGTCCCCAGGGGTGCACAAAAAACTGAAAACTAAAAAAATATATCGGGGGATGTTTAAATCCCCCCGAAAGTGCCAGAGCGTTCGTGCGCATGCGCACGAGCGCTCTGTAGCCGACTTTGCTGCCGCCGCCGCCTCGGAGGTGGCGGGGGGAGGTCCAGCTTCACCACTGCCGCCGCCTCCGCCACAGAACCGGGCGGCGGGGGAGGGGAACGACCGGCCTCGCCGCTGCCCCCGGCGCCTCCCCCTCGGAGCCAAATGCGAAGTCCAGAAAGGGGGAACTGCAAACCCCCAAATGTGAATTCTAAGGGGCGGGGGAGAAAATTGCAAAAAAACCCCCCCAAATACGAGATCGGGGGGGAAGAAAACTGCAAGCCCCAGATGCGAAATGGGGGGG
>NW_015166434.1:627712-653901 GCF_001447785.1 Gekko japonicus | reverse complement strand
AAAAAAGCCCTGAACAACCCCCCCCAACCTACCCGATTTGCCGGGCGAGCCCCTTTCCTCCCATTCAGACGCCCGCCAGAGGAAGCGCTTACCCTGCCCAAGGAAGCGACGCGAGCCCCCTCCTGCTCCTCCTCCTGCAGCCGGGACCGAGAAGTTTCGCGTGGCTTTCCGCTGCTTCCCCCCCTCTTCCCTCTGAGCCACGTCTGGCCAAGGCTCCCGGGCGACGAGGGGCAGCCGAGGAGAGGAAGTGGCCGGAGGGGGGCGAGAATTTGGAAAGGCCGCGCCGGCCCCCGCGCTTCCGGTCGGCCGGAGCCAGCGAGCGGGGAGCTCCTTCCCCCCCTTCGGAGAGAGGCCGCGGCGCGCAACATGGCCGTGGGCTGCTGCGGGATCCCAGGGAGACCCTCCCCAGGGCAAACAAAGGGCCACGTGTGAGCAGAGCCAGAAGGGGGCTCGATCCTGCCCTCCTCCGGTCGCCCTCGGTTGCCGCCTCCTTCTGCGTACGGGGGGGGAAGACCGGCCTCACCGCTGCCCCCCAGCGCCTCCGCCTAGGAGACGGGCAGGGGGGCCCAGCCTCGCCGTTGCCGCGGCCTCAGGGAGATCGAGCGGAGGGGGGGATGGAGGAGACGGAGCCCTTCTCCCCCCCACGAGTATCGCGGGTCCCCCTTTTGTTATACTCTAGTATGGGTGAATAAAAGGTTAAGGAATAGTGAACAAAAAATAATGGGATGGAGTCCTACGGGGATGAGAAAGAGAAAAATGGGACTCTACTATGTTAATCCAAGACTTAACCTATGAACAATTTAAGAGATTCTTAACAACTACGATAGAAGAAGCAAACACCGACATAAAGAACCTGGGGAGGAAAGTATATACACTGGAGAGAATGGTGAAATTGATCTGCAGCAGCAAGCCATATCCGAAATTCAAGATGCCTGCCAGGAGAGGGAGGTATTGGACAAGAGAACACTGATTATACAAGCTCCAACTCAGAAATTAGAGATATATAAAAGACACCTGGAGAATGATCAAATAAAGCAGAGGAGGAAAAAAGATGTAAGAAAAGGACACTCCTTAAAAACATTTATACAAAGGAGAAAGAGAAAGAAGGTGACCAAAAACAAGAAATCAAGAGATGGAGAAAAGAACTTGAAAATTTTCAAAAGACTCATATATGTCACATGGGAAAAGAAAAGGTCAAGTTTGAAAGTAACAGTGAAAGAATTCAAAAATTGTAGACATCAAGAAGAAATCGGGAAGACGGAAGAATGGTATTAACACAGATATCACGACAGAATAAAGTTTTTGATAGTCAATATCTACGCGCCGAATCAGAATCTAGAAACGTTTTATAAACAGCTAGGAAAAACAGTGTCAAATTATTCATGGGACGAGATCTGTATTGTGGGAGATTACAATGCGGTTTTCGATAACGTCATAGATAGGAAGTCAACTGTAAAAAAACGGAAACAAGGAAATGAACTACCCAAATCTTTCCTTAAAACAGCAGAAGAACTGAAGATAGTAGACGCTTGGAGAACAAAGAATATAAACAGTAAGAACTACACCTTTTTTTCTGGTAGGCATCAATCGTGGTCCAGGTTAGATATGCTATGGATATCTGCGGAAATAGTTAATGATATCAAGGAAGTAGAAATATTGCCAGCGACTTTCGCAGACCATAACCCAATTATGTGTATATTGGCAGATAAACCGAAAAGAAGAAGATGGACTTTGAATACTATGTTGCTTAGAAATAAAAAATTCATAGCAGAATCTAAGAAAGAATTCAAAATGTTTTTTAAGGAAAACATGCAACCGGGGATGGCAATGGCTACGGTTTGGGATACTTTTAAGGCTTATGTAAGAGGTTGGATGATAAGGCAAAATGCATGGATCAAAAAACAAGAAAATAAAGAAATTGACCTGATTAAGGAAAAGATACAGAAAGAAGAAATTAAAATGCAAAAAAGAAGCGAAAATATACAAACAAGTAAAAATAATATTAAACTGCTACAACATAAATTGAATTGCATCTTGACACAGGAAATTGCAAAAAAAAATGAAATGGACAAGACAGTATCATTTTGAGTACGCGAACAAGCCAACACAATGGTTGGCGTATAAATTAAGAGCTGAGAGAGAAAAAAGAATAATAAAGAGCCTTAAGGATACAGAAGGGTGTGACAAATGCGGTGCAGAAGAAATTATAAAAGTCGTGGAAAAATTTTATAAGAAACTCTATGAAAAATAAGAGATAGAAATGGGAGATATAAGGGAATATTTTGAAAAACACCCAGAAGGAAAATTTACAGAAGAACAAAGGAAGGTATTAAGTAGTAATATCGGTAGGTCGGAGATATTGGAGGCGCTAAAGAAATTGAAAAATAAAAAAGCACCAGGTCCGGATGGACTACCCATAGAGTTTTACAAGACCTATGAGGAGGAGATTTCTGTCCCATTACTAAATGTAATACATGGTATAGCAAATAAAAAACAAATCCCAGATTCTTGGAAGGAGGCTCGAATTTCATTAATTCATAAACAGGGAATGGAGGAAAATGATATTCGGAATTATAGGCCTATTTCCCTCCTTAACACCGATTATAAGATTTTTGCATATATCCTAGCTGATAGAATGAAGAAAATAATGGTACAAAATATACATAAAGACCAGGCAGGTTTCCTGCCCAAGAGACAGATTCAAAATAATATAAGGACCGTACTAAATGTTTTGGAGTACTATGAACAACACCCGGAGAAGAAGATGGCCCTAGTGCTGGTTGATGCCGAGAAGGCCTTCGATAATTTAAATTGGAATTTCTTGTTAGAAAAGTTAAGATACTGGGATTGCGGAGAATATTTTCTGAAAATGATTACAGCTATTTATGAAAGACAAACAGCGAAAATAATAGTGAACGGTCAAGAAACAAATACAATAGAAATACAAAAAGGAACCCGTCAGGGTTGCCTCTTGTCTCCCCTGCTTTTTATTTATGCCCTAGAATCATTGCTGGTAAATGTGAGAAAAAATGAGAATATTAAAGGCCTTCAAAATAAAGGTGAGAAATATAAGGTCCAGGCATACACCGACGATATGATATTTATTTTAGAGGAGCCCGAAACTTCGATAGAACACCTTATTGAGGCCCTGAAGGAATATGGTAAAGTAGCGGGATTAAAAGTTAATAAAAAGAAAACAAAGATATTAGTTAAAAACTGCCCAGACAGTGTAAAAATTGTTTTTAAATTCTCCCCATACCTTCAGGAAAGAGGATCTGATAAAGTGTTGTTTAAAATATTTGTATCTGCCCTCCAATACCATATAAAGGCGTGCCAACCTAACAACCTAGTTTCAGAAGTCTTATATTTTTTGAAGTAATCCAGACTTTTAACCATGTCAGAGCTGCTGCTCTATAGTAAAGCAGCCAATCTGGTAATGCAAACCCAGCTGACTCTTTGGTATCTTTTAATGCTTTAAGCTTTATTCTTGAATTCTCGCCTTGCCAAATAAATTGTATCATCATTTTATCAAGTTCTTTGAAGTATTTTTGGTTTTGAATAATAGGTATTGTTTGAAATATAAAGACCAGTCTTGGTAATATATTCATTTTAATAGTGGCAATTCTTCCCATTTGAAGGTTTTTCCATTTTCCCACGTCTTTATTGATTTCTTTCATCAGTTCCATATAGTTGTTTTCCACCAAAGAACTACATCTGTTTGTTATGTTTATTCCTAAATGTTTGATCTTCTTTTGGATTTCTAAACCTGCTAACTCTTGCAGTACGTGAGCTTGAGGTTTAGTCGGGTTTTTCATAAGCATTTTTGGTTTTTTACAATTAATTTTAAGTCCTGGAGTATATGGAGTAAAGTTGTGATAAATGGCGATCTTCAAGCTCCACCTGGTGGTTGGCTACCCTAGGCATAGCAGTTAGTGCTTCAGAGCAGGGTCTGCCAGACCCAGGTTCTTGCTGTGGAAGCTGTAATTTCGGACTGGTCACAGACTTTCAGCTTAACCCAAGGGTGTAGACTTTCCAATTTCCCGGGGGGGGGGCTGGGGCTGGGCCAGAGGCATTGCTTTGCTAGGAGCAAGGGTGGCTCCCGGGGGAGGCTGAGTACCTTCCTGAAAATTTCGGCGGGGGCTGAAGCCCCGCCGCCCCCACGAAGATTACGCCTATGGCTTAACCCCTGCCCGTTGCCAGCTTGGCCACTTTCCTGTTAGAATAATCTGTGAAAATGGCTGCTTTGGAGGGTAGGTCTATGGCATTATACCCTGCTGAGTCCTTTCCTTCCCTAAATGCTGCCCTCCACAGGATCCACCCCCCAAATCTCCAGGAATTTCAGAGCTGGCAACCCTACTTCCCCTCCAGTACCTGTTGGTAGGCAACGAAGCTTAGTTCTGTCAATAAAAGGTGGGGGGAGGAGACCCTATCTATGCCTATTTTGGCCTTTGGGAGAAAACTCATTGCGGCCAGTTCTGACTATGGTTGCCAGCTCCAGGTAGGGAAATTCCTGGCAATTTTATGGTAGAGTCTACGAAAGCCAGGGTTTGGGAAGGGGAGAGGCCTTAGCTGAACAGAATGCCATAGAGTCCAACCTCCAAAGCTGTTATTTTTTCCCAAGGGGGAGAGATATCTGTTGTCTGGAGCTCAGTTGTGATACCTGGCGATCTTCAGGCTCCACCTGGAGGTTGGCTACCTAGGCGTAGCAGTCAGCAATTCAAAGCAGGGTATGCTAGACCCAGGTTCTTGCTGTGGAAGCTGAGTGGGTGATTTCAGACTTTCAGCCTAACCTACCTCAGAGGGTTGTTGTGCAAGTTATAGGGGGAAGAGGAGAATGATGTAAGCTGTTTTGGTCCCCATTGCAGAGAAAAACTGTACTTTTCCTCCTGGGGAACCATGGTTGCCAATCTCCAGGTGAGAGCTGGAGATCACTCAGAATTACAACTACTTTCCAGATGGCAGAGATCAGTTCCCCTGGAGAAAATGATGGACTCTGTGTCCTTATAACTCTGCTGAGATGGCCTCCCTATGACAGCCAATGTGACGTAGCAGTTAGGGCTTCAGAGAATGGTAGAGGCTGCAGGTGTGTGGGGGGAGACGGAAAGATGAAGAGTGAGGGGCAGATAACAGCAGTTTGATGCTTGGCTGGGAAGGAGATAGAGTTACCCACTCCAGGTTGGTAAATTCCTGGAGACTTGAGGGGTGGAACCTACAAAGGAAGTTTACAAAACTAATTGAGGGCCAAAAGTTAAAAACATAAGTAAGTGTACAACCTAGTATGGGCCCAAATAAAGCCTAATAAAATGTACAAAGTTATACAAATATACAAAAAAGAGAACAGTGCAAAATATAATGAGCAACAGAGTCCCCGTAACACATGTAAGGCATTTAACAATAAATAATAAATAAATAAAATAGGACCAAAATTGGAATGTTCCAATATGGAATTGAATGACACTCCAAAAAGTTTCTATTTGGGGGCACAAATATATCTGGCCTTGTGTCAGAAGTTGTTATATGAACTGGAAATATTATGTACCTTCCAGTTTAGGTACTAAGAGTGCAAATAGAATTGCCTTGTCAGGGGCAATGTGCCATCAATATGTAATAGGAAGGGTGGGACCTCAGACAGGTACAATACCACAGACTCCACCCTCCAAACCAGCCATTTCCTCCTGGGGAATCATTGTTGCCAATCTCCATGTGAGGACTGGAGATCACTCAGAATTTCAACTGCTCTCCAGGAGGGAGAGGAGAGGAGATGGAAAGCTGAAATCAGAGGGGCACGTTGATGCTTGGCTGTGAACGAGATAGGGTTGCCAACTCCAGGTTGGGAAATTCCTGGAGATTTGAGGGGTGGAACCTGGAGAGGGTGAGGTTTGAATAGGGGTGGAACCTCAGACAGGTACAATGCCATATACTCCACCCTCCAAACCAACAATTTCTTCCTGGGTGACAATTGTTACCAATCTCCAGGTGAGGGCTGGAGATCAGTGAAAATTACAACTGCTCTTCAGGTAGCAGAGATCAGTTCCTCTGGAGAAAATGGTGGACTCTGTGTCATTATACCCTGCTGAGCTCACCACAGCACATTGACGCTGAGTGCCTTGGCACTCTCCCAGAGCCTCTTTCTAGAGCTCATTGTATTTATTTCCAGAATGGGCCTTATTCGTAGTCTGTATATATAAAAGAAAGTCACCTCACCATAAAATCAATGCCCAGGCCAAACCTCTGGATGTAGAAACACAAATATGGGGAGAGCATGCCACCATAGTGTAGATGCTCACTAAGAAGAGATTTTAAGAAATTCAACCCCTAAGGCATTCAAAAGGGGTAAAATGTGCTCCCTCCATTGTTTCCTATGTGGCTGCCAGGCTGCTGCCTCCTTGCACCCCCCACGCTCTGATTGGTCAGCTGCAGAGCTCAGTTTTCTGAGGTTAAAAAAAACACTTACAGGAGACTGCAGAGAGCTAATGACAGTTGAGGAAAATCAGGAATGGCCAACCACCTATGAGATACAGCAATGCTGCTGGCCCAGCCTCCCAACAGCTTCAAACACACTCCCCCCACTTCCTAAACCTGACAAGTGGCTGTCTGTCAGGTGCAGCAGTGGGTGCAGGGTGCTTAAAGCCATCAGGGAGCACAACCAGCAGTAATACCTTAGCAATCCTGCTGGCCCAGCCTCCACAATGGCTTGGAATTCCCCACTTCTCCTACACTGACCAGGCAGCTGCCTGTAAGATGTAGGAAAGAGGGTGGGATGCTTACAGCTGTCAGGGAGGCTTGCTCAGAAGGATAGCCTTCAGGATTGCCTTAGTGCTGCTGCTGGCTCATCCTCTCTGATGCCTTTAAACACACTACCACCCCCAACAGCAGACAGGTGGGTGTCTGTCAGGTGTAGGAGAAAGGTCAGGGTACTTTAATCCACCAGGAAGGCTGCCTGGGTGGAAACACCTTAGCAGTGCTGCTGGGCCAGCTTCCTCAATGGCTTTAGACACTCTCCCACTCACCCCTCTTCCACCTGACAGGTGGTTGGCTGTCAGGTGCAGGGGCAGAGCATTGAAAGCCATTGCCTTAGCAATCCTGCTCACCCAGTCTCCCCAATGGTTTTAGTCACACTCCCACCCACTATGGAAATATACCCCAAATTTGTAGAAAAGTGGTTTCCTGTATTAGGTTATTTAACTTCTCACAATGTGGGTTCTAGAAAATAGGTTCATATGAACTTGCTTAATATCTGATTGCTCAGATTTTGCTTTGAATACATAGTTATGTCCCACTTCTTAACATAAATGAGAAGCATTTTTTCTTTATATATATAAAGGTGGGTATGCCCTGCATGCTCCCCACCCCCCAAAAAATTAAATGCCCAGTTACTCAAAATAAGGGGGGAGTGCATTCCTACCATGATGTCAAAACCCCCCCCCCATGAAGAGATTTCTGAGAAACACGACCCCTAAGGGGGTAAAAAAAGGCAAAATATGTTCCCCAATTGTTTTACATGTGCCTGGTAGGCTGCAGCCTCCTTGCCCCCTCCCCCCGATTGGTTAACTGTGTAGTTCAGAGTTCTGAGGTAAAACCTGCCTGCTTGCACCCACCCCCCTCTGATTGCTCAGCTGTGTATCTCAATGTTCTGAGGTAGAAACAGCCCACAAGTTTCTCCTCAAAGTGGGGGCTCCAGTGATACTGCTGTGGAACCTCAACCCATCCAAATTCTGAAATGGCACCAGACTGCAAGTGAAGGCCCTGCACAGGAAAATCATCAAGGCCCCATTGCTCACCAGCATTGCTCGGGGAGAGTCATTGTTCATACCACTCATACCATCAGAAAGCCCCTTCAAGTTCAAGAGGCTGCAGTTTCCCTTCAAGGTCTGCTTTGCTATGACCATCAAAAAGTCCCAAGGCCAGACACTGAAGGTGGCAGGAATTGACTTAACAGATGATTGCTTCTCACATGGCCTGCTCCAGAGTGAGCTCACCAAGCAGGCTGGTGATCCTAGCACCTGAGGGCACAACCACCAATGTGGTCTACAGAGAGGTCCTTCAATAGAGAGAGAGAGAGAGAGAAAGAAACAGTGCGTATGTCTCACTTAATTTTTTACACTATAGACTTCTCCATTAGAATTCCTACACCAAATGTTACATTTTAAACTTCACATCATCAGTATTATAACTGGATTTACAGAACTTAAATACTGTAGTGAAGCATGGGAATCAGGCTAGTATTACATAAACCACACAATCACTACTGCATGTTGTGAATTATTTAAGAATTCACTACCTGCCACAGGAAGTGGTGGTGGCTACAAGCATGGACAGCTTCAGGAGGGAATTAGATCAACATATGGAGCAGAGGTCCATCAGTGGCTATTAGCCAAAAGGTATAGATAGGAACTTTCAGTCTGGGGCCAGTGATGCACTATATTCTTGGTGCTTGGGAGAGGCCAACAGTGGGAGGGCTTCTAGTATCCTGGCCCCACTGCTGGACCCCCTGATGGCACCTGGTATTTTTGGCCACCGTGTGACAGAGTGTTGGACTAGATGGGCTATTGGCCTGATCCAACATTGGCTTCTCTTATGTTCTTATTGTTTATTGTCAATATTAGTGAAATATTTCATATATTTTTGCAAAAACAGCGATGCCCACAGGGAAACTGACCCAATGGAGGGCTGGATCCTGGTAGAATGGGTTGTATACTTTTATGTGGGTAAGTGTTGCTGTGTACTAAGAAATCTCTCAAAGTAGCTTCTTCTTTTTTAAACAACAATAGGTTTTACTGCACATTGGGATATTGTCTAGTATGTGCAGGTTCTTGTAAATGCTCTTTTTCAAGGCTGCATTTACATAATTGTAAGTCAGGATGCATACAGGCTTCCCAAGGTCATTCTTTTTCTTGTCTATTAGAATCTCACTTCTGTATTTAGCAGGGGCCTTGGTAAGAGATTTGTAAAAACTGCTGTGGATATCCTTTGTCCACCTTTTTTTTCTGCACTACTGATGCCTTCCTTCAAAAATTTTGTGATCTTGTACAATTTCTCCTGAGGAACTGATTAAAAGGTAAATTATTTCTCACATAGGGTGGGTAGTGGTTGTAATATCTGAGGAAGGAATTTTTGTCAGTTGGTTTTCTATATAAATTTATACAAATTGGATTATTATCCCTAAAAACCATAATGTCTAAAAAGTTTGTCTTTTTTTGTCTACATTGAACTCAATTTTTAAATTCATATCTATATTGTCAAGCCACATATGGAATGTTTGTAACTGATCCAAGGTTCCGTTCCATAATACAAAAACATCATCAATAAACACCACCACTTTTATAATATAGCTATGAAAAGGATTATCTAAAGAATGTATGTTCTTACCTTCAAAATCACACATATATAAATTTGCCACCTCTGAAGCAGTGGGAGACCCCATGGCTATACCTTTGATCTACCAACAGAACTTTCCATTGAATTTAAAATAATGTTTCTTGAGCACAATTTTTGATGAAGGTATTAAGAAGGAAGTAGGTGGTGACTGATGTCTCTTCTGTTTAATGTCTTCTCTATTATTGTTTTAGCTACTGATTGAGGAGTGCAGATGTATAAGGAGGCCATCTCAAATGCAGCAAACAAGGTGATTTCATCTACACATGATAAGTTTGTAATCTTATTGATGAAATCTGTTGTATATTTTATATGTGGAGGAATGTTGAGAACAAAAAGTCTCAGAAAATGGCCCACATATTTTGAAATTGGGGGGTATTACGGGGGGATTATTCCTTTGTGAATTGTTGGTAATACATAGAATACAGGTGTCCTGGGACTTCTGTCTGTCTGTCTGTCTATGTCTGTCTATATCTATCTATCTATCTATCTATCTATCTATCTATCATCTATCTATCATCTATCTATCTATCTATCTATCTCTGCTCATAGGCTATCGCCTTAAGCAGAAATTAGAACCAAAGAAAGTATTTTAAAATATATTACTCAGTATTATTTCTCTTACATTTGATTATTGTGGCTATGAATTTTTGCACTGAGAGGGTGACACGATCATTGGTATCTGATAGTAGCCATGATACCTGGGCTCGATGTGTATAGAAATTTTTTTTCTCTCTTGGTGAAATGTAACCCATAATCTCACTTTATTCCAGTAGAAATCTAATCTCTATCTAGATGGGTTGTAAAGGATCACAACTTCAGGGGATATAGTGAGACATATTAAGTCATTTCATGTACCATGGACATGATAGTCACACAAAAATTCTAGCCATGAACAGTGCAGTGGATAAACCAGAATAAAGGAATGTTGTCAACAGCATCCCAAAACAAGCTTCATATTTCAGTTTGCTCTCTACTAAATTCATATAGTTTGCAGTCACATGTGCCAGAAAAAACGGGGGGGGGAGCAAGGCTATTTCATCTGGAGGGATTTGACCTGCAGTTGCATGATCACACCTCCCTTTGAAGCTGCAAGCACAGTTTGTCAGTGTGTGATCAGACGCAACTGCGGGTGAGTTGGGGTTTTTTGTGCCTTTCCCCCCATGTGCTTAACCGAGGGATCGAAGAATCGCACCTCCACATTGAGGGCTCCCTATGGAGTTTGCAATGGTGCACATACTGAGAAGGGGGGGGAGCCAATGGCATGGAGTTGGGATGGCCCGATCAGACCATCTCAATGCCATGAGAGCGCGCTGGAGCAATCAGACATGGGAAAGTCCATCCGTGGCCCATTGCAACCTGTTTACTACTGGATTTTCTCCGGTTCTTTTAACTCTGCTTCTGTTGTAGAGCAGAACGGGTTGCCGATGGCTGTGGGGCATTTCCCAGACGTTGTTGTCTGATCGCGCCCTTTAAATCTGCCTGGCATTCGCACCTATGTTGGGTCTAATTGTGCGTATGATCGCAGCCATAGTTCAAGTATCTTTCAGGTGCACAAGACAGTCTGAATTTTTGTACAAGAACATTATAAAAATACTGTTAGTAGGACAAACCAAGATACACAATATAGCCTGTGAACTTTTAAATTATACATAAATGTTCAACAGGCTAGATGTTAAACTTAAACCACTGGAACACTGAGAAAAAGATGTTTCTGGTATAGGAAATGTCTGAACTTTGTTTCAGTCTTCAGATGGTAATGGAATAAGCCCTTTGAGGACTAATTAGATTACTCCTCTGCCTAGTACAAAAATCTCAGATTATACAGAGGCATGATGGGAAACAGGAGCAATGAAGGCTCTCCCTTTGAAAAGACAAATCCAGCAGTTATCTGAACCTGTCTCTGGCACTAATTGGAACTCAGGGGTCCCATGTAAGGAAGAGTATAGAAATAAGGAAATATATGGTGATCCTCATAAAAAATGAGATTATTTTATAAAGCATTCCAGTTATCTGAATTTTCATAGCTTATTCAACAGTATTTCAATTTAAAGTATTTCAATGTATGGGCTTATGCCCCTGTAAGCCGCCCTGAGCCCGCTCGCGGGGAGGGCGGGGTAAAAATACCTAAATAAATAAATATAAATAAATAAAGCATCACACTTTTAAGCATACTAACTTCTGTAATTTTTTTAAGCTTTGACATCTAGATAAGTAGTAAATAGGCAAACAAAACAAATAAGTAGAATTTTAACACTATCAAGTGGGAGGCAACCAAGAAGCAATGAAAGGTCATCCTCTCCAAATCTAAAATAGCAGAAGACAGATTAAAAGGTAAAGCCTCATATATCACAGTTAAGTGTGTGGATCGGTGAATCCAATTAAAAACCCTGCCATTTATGCACTTTCCCTAACCTGAAAACTAATGCAGAGAATTACAGTTCACTGTCATTTCACAATTAACCCAAATTATAGCTTGGGTCCAAAGAACTGCATGACTAGACCTGCACACCCAAGGGAGTTTTGAACTCTAAACAGAAAATTTCCCCCATGCCGCTTGGCAACTTTTTTTTTTTGCAAAGAAGAGAGTTTCAAAAGTAGTTTGTGATATGGCATGAAGATCTGGTGTTGAAAGGAGGGGGGATAATCAAACATTTCATTGCCTCTTGGGCTCACATAGACTGGCAAATGGCATACGTTCTTGGTTAAAAGGACCAAGATGCTTATTTCATATATGAGACAGTCAGAAAATTGCAGTACAGAAATCTGTCATATGCTGCCAGATATTAGCTAAATTTGAGTCCAGTAGCAATTTAGAGACCAACAAAATTTTTGAGGTATGAGCTTTTGAGAGGCAAAATTCCCCTTGTCAGAAGTAGGGTTGTCATTCCCCTGGCGGTGATAGGAAAACACCCGATTTTGGGGGCTTCAGACCACTGGTGGGGAAGGAAGCCCCACTCCCAAACAGGGACATTGCATGGTGAAGGAAGCCCTACCCTGGAAGGGATGTCATCATGCCAGGGATGTTGCCCAGGGACGCTCTGGTATTGGGCAAAATCTATGGATTTGAGGCTGAAAAAAACCATAGATTTTGCCCAAATTCCCTCCTTTCCAATTGTGTTATATACAGAAGAAATATAATGGGGGGAAAGTTATAAAAGTGACAACAGACTTCAAACATCAGTAATTACTCTCTGGATAACTGGTTTGTGTTTTTATGCTCCCAGTTACCAGTCCATCATTTTTTGGGGGAAATACCGTAGTTACTCTAGGTAGCTGCCTTATAATGATTGTTCCTGTTAAAGATGCTCAGTTACTGGGGTGAGGACCCCACTCCCACATTACAGGCACTAAATGTTTGTTCACAGCTTGTAGGTCAACACAATTTACCCACAATATTCCACAGCAAGTTGTTTATTTCACAAAACAACAAACAACAAATGCAAAGATAATGTGCACTGCTGGAAAATCAGACATACCTTCATGTGCTCACTTGCTCTTTTGCTACATGGGGCTGAGCGCATTAATTTCATTATGCTAATTATTCATAATATTAGGGTCTTCTTTTAAATATCAGACTAATGATATGGGCTGAAGGTTTCACATACCAGGTAATCCAGAACACACTTTAACTGGAATGGTTATGCTTTTCATATGCAAAAGGAAAATCTCTCTCTTTCTCTCTCTCTGTCTGCCTGTCTGTCTCTCCCTCTTAGATGCGCAAGATAACATGGTGGGGGATTGTGTATCAGTGAAGCTGAGAGAAATACTGTAAGAAGTTTAGGCTCTGTTAAAAGGCTAAACTCCCATTAGAGTCACATAAGGTGGAATGGTCACAGCTGAGACAGCAAACTAAGACTCAGCCACCCCCTTCAAAGATCAACAGCTATATCAGCAGAAGAGAATGGACACTTCCAATGGTGATGGGGGGTGGAGGAATCCTTGAAGGGTAGCTACTGGGTGGAGAATCCTTTCTAGACAACAGCTTTGCCACTTCAGCTAGCCTTGGTTAATACTGCACAAAAGAAGGCAATGGTAAACCACTTCTGACCATTTCTTGATGAGACAACCCAAAACACAAAGATATAGTGCTGAAAGATTTTTTTTTTAATATTATTTTTATTGTTTTCAATTAGTAAATACAATGTAGTACAATACAACAGTTCAAACAAAACATTTAACAAATAACAACAAACAGGTAAAGTAGAGTCAATCATTATGTAGCGTTTCGTAGCTTTATAAAGGAAATTGGTGAGTTATGAATTATAGTGCCCAACTCTTACTAATAAAGGAATAATATTGCGATTTTTGTGAACTACTAACATTCTCCAGGATAAACTCTAGCTTCCCTAAAATAGGATACCAACGTCCGTAGAAGGCGTCCGAATAATTGGAATGTGTAGTATAAGCCAGTGAGCTGGAGATCTTATCCATAATTAAATGGTTCCAAATGTTGGAGTACCAATTTCGTAGGTCAGGTTTCACATTTTTGTTCCAGTTCAAAGCTATGGTTGTTTTTGCAGCAGAAATCAGTAAGGTAAGTAATTCTTTGTTATAGTTTGTTATTGGAACGTCGGACCAATCATTCAGTAAGATGATTGTCGGTGACCATGGTATCTCTATTCCGGTTAGCTGAGCAATCTCCTGGATTATGTCTTTCCAGAAAGCGGTTATTAGCGGATGGCACTCAATCATCTACTGGGGAAGAGCTGAGGACACTACAACTAGCGCTATTGTTAATTATACATGTGGACTAAAGCCAAAAGTATATTCACTCGTTGACATAAATGAATGCAAAAGGAAAGTCCAAAGCTGTTTGATGCATATAATAGGGGCATAGCATGTGAGAAGTATTAATCAAGGGAATCTCAAAACTGTAAAATGAGAAATAGAATGTTTAAACATTGCATTCCTGGGAGTGAAAAAACTAAAATTGACTGGATTAGAACATTTTCAGTCAGAAAATTACAAACCGCTTACTCAGGGAATGAGGAACACAGAAGGAACACAGTTGCTCTAATAGTGAGGTGAGATGTAGCACAGGGAATGTTTGCATTAATCACTCTTTCTTAGAAGATATGAATAAAGAAATATCTAAATTTATTCGGCAAGGGGAAAAGCCAGGAATTAAGTTGAAAGCGCTACAAGACTTTAAAGAAAATGCAGGTTTTGCTCTACCAGTTTGGAGGATATATTATAGAGCAGCCTGCCTGGTATGGATGAGAGACTGGATTCTATTGGATAATCAAAGACTTTTAGCTCTAGAGGGACACGATTTAAAATTAGGATGGCATGCTTTTGCTTGGTATGGGAAAGCGGTTGGACATAAATACTTTAACAGTAATCTGATAAGAAAATCCCTATTAACAACTTGGGGGGGAGATCTTACCTTTGATTTACTCTAAAATTCCAAGATGGGTCTTACCCCTGGAAGCTTTCTCATAACCAAATTTAATCCCCTCAGGTAGAATTTTCAGATATGAAGATCTTTTAGATGATAATGGACTTTTTTTTTTTAAGGAAGAATTATTAAAGCAAGGGATTAGTATGGCTAAAGATGTAGAAGTTTGTTTTTATTCTGAACAAAGTGTATTTTAGAACTTGTGTACAGCTAACGATAAGTTGATTAACAAAATGTATATATTTTAATGCAATTGAAAATGGAAGGTGAAGTAGTTAAAGACTGTATGGTGAAATGGATGCAAAATCTGGGTTATAATATTGATCTTATACAGTGGAGTAAACTATGGAAAGTGAATGAAACTAACTAAATCAGTGGCATTTAAAGTGAATTTATATAAGATGTTTTACAAATGGTATTTAACATCAGACAGATTAGCTAAAATGTATAAAATATGTCAAATAATTGTTGGAAGTGTAAAAAAACATGTGGGTACATTTTATCATACGTAGTGGACATGATATAGCTTGTATGTTTTGGGTTATGGTACATATTTTATACAGACAGTTTTGCAGATCTCAGTACCTTTTTGATCAGAATTGTTCTTATTGAATTGTGTACCAGAGAACTGACAAAAATCAAAGGTATTTTATAATTCATGTAGTAACTGCAGCTAGAATCTTATTTGCAACATATTGGAAACTTCCATCAACACCTATTGAACATTACATGGCCTAATAGCAAAGATTATGGAAAGTGCGGAAATGGACAAGTAGACCACAATGTTAAAAGGGCAAATGGAAGAAGCCTTTGTTGGACTATGGACTCCATTCTATAATTGGATAAGAGAGGAATATAAAGACATGAACTTCTTAATACTATAATATTAAGAAGCTTTTATGAATTTTTAAACCTCGCAGTCTATCTCTGTATAATATGAAATAATAAGTAGAGGAAACTTACATGCAGAAAATTATTAGATATGTTCCCCCCCCTTCCCCTCTCCCTACCCTTGTATATATATATTTTTAGATTTTATTTTTTTATAAAGACAAACATCACACAGACAAAACACACAAATACATAAATGTGGGTTCAGTTACATCATCAATTTACATGCTTAGTTACTTCATACCATATTTGTTTCCATGTTCCACCTTATGTTCTCACTTTGACACAGAGAGTACTCCATTTTTCTGTGTTATACCTCTGAGGATGCCAGTCACAGTTACTGGCGAAACGTCAGGTTTTACAATGCCAAGACCACCGCCACACAACCCGGAAAATCTACAGCAACTAGCAGGATATATACTTTGTAAATAAATAAATGTGATCTAAAACCTCTTGGACTTCTTGGGTCTCTATTTGTCTCAGCTTGTGTTAGTATTATAATCATGGCAAGTGCACTCCCATTCTGCCCCATCCCCATGTCTCACTTTTTTATACTGCTAGGGTTGCCTGCACCTGCAGTCCCCAGGAGCTGTTGAGGGTGGAGCCTGGGAAGGGAAACATCAATGGCACTGTGATCATCAGGAAGTAATGTCACTGCTCTCCCTGTGCTGCTCCAGGAATTTTAACATGTTTTATGTCATGATATTATGAACAGTAACCTGAACAGATTTTATATAGTCCATTTCCAATTACAAAACATGCATTATGAGGTTCATGCAAATGTGCCTGCAAATGTCAAGAGTGGCTTTATGGCTGCAATTGTGATGAAGATATATATTATGTCATGGATAATCATATAGACAGTCAGCTGTATAATGGGTGTGTAGAGGATCAGACTATGACTGGGGATATCCTAGTTCAAAATCCCCACACCACCATGATGTTCACTGGGCGATTTTGTGCTAGCCAATTTCTCAGCCAAGGCTGTTTAACAGAGTTGTTGTGAAGTCAAAATGGAGGGCCACGTGTACTGTACTGTGCTTCCTGATTTGCATGAATAATACAGCTAAAAAAAAATCTCATTATTTCATCTATGGGACAATGTTAGGTGTAAGATATTCAAGCATAGGAAAATACAGTTCTCAGAAACAAGATGACAGGTATAGGATAATATAGCCAGTGGGAGAGTGCCAACTCTTGATTTAACCATAGAAAATATTCATTTCTTTGGAAATTAATCCGATGCATAAAAGTAGTCCTGGACTAGCTTCATTGACTCAATTATTCACTGGCAATTTTTTGTCACCCTGCTCAATTTGTTGGCCTTTATGACATATGTTAAAATGTCTGCCAAATAAAGAATATTTTTTGTTTCTTTTCTGGATTAGGGAAATTACTGCTCCTAGGATGGTTTTGGGTAATACAGATTTAGAATGCAGAAATCAGTTATGTGGATATGCTCCCATCCAGTTTAGTGATTTCCCTGATTGTTTTGATCTAATTACTTTTATTATTTTGTTCTCTGTTCAAGTAAAGAATTTAACTTAGCAAGAAGTGGCGGCAAGTACAAGGATAGACAGCTTCAAGAGAGGATTGAATAAACATATGGAGCAGAGGTCCATGAGTGGCTATTAACTACAAGGTATAGATGGAACACTATGTCTGGGGCAGTGATGCTCTGTATTCTTGGGGGGGGCAACAGTGGCAGGGCTTCTGGAGTTCTGGCCTCAATGGTGGACCTCCTGATGGCACCTGGGTTTTGGCCACTGTGTGACACATAGTGTTGGACTGGATGGGCCATTCTGTTCTTATATATGTATAAAAAGATGCAACAAAAAAGCAACAAAATAAATGTCTTCATTGTAGAAATCCAGATGCTGATATTTTTATCTTTGAGGCTACTAGCTTTGGATCTCAAATTGCTGGGGGAATAGTGAACATACAAATATTCCATACAAATAAATAATAACCAGGATGGCATCCAATCTCATTACTCCAACAAAGGAAAATAGTCACTCCGCAGATAGGCTTGAGCTTTGCCTAGTTTCTGGCTTATCCAAGACCCTGCAGTAATTATCATCATGCCTTAGCCACCAAAGATCTCTGGTGGCATTTCCAGACAAAAGCTCTGTTGCTGAAGTTTGATCTAACTTGAAATATCTGGAAGAATACCCCAAAGCCTCACATCATTAAAGAAAGCAGACCAGCATTGCCCCAATCGTACTCCCTTCTCACCTTCCCTTCATTTTTTGGGGACTTGCACAAATGTTACAGTTTTAACTGTAGATTAGATGTTAGGATAGATTAGATAGGGTCAAACTGGACAGTGAGTATTTGGGATAGTTTAGATTATTAGGAGTTGTCAGGGGTCATTTCCACAAGGAGCGCACAGGAGCAGAGCTCTGGCAGTAAAGAGCCCTGGGGCGGGCACATGCAACAAGCCCCACCCCCTGCTCCCAGCAGCCCTCAGTCAGAGCAAGAAGCAGTCAGGTAAGTTGCAGAGCTCGCCCCCGGCCCCCCAGTCCAAGACAGTCCAGTGGCACCTTTAAGACCAAGTTTTATTCAGGTACAAGCTCTCCCTCCTCTGCGAGGACAGATCTGCACATTCCGCCCCCCCCCCAATAGCTAGCAATTGAAAACAGTCCAGTGGAGCCTGAGTGGTGGGTGTTGCCTTCTGACACACTTCTGGTGATGTCAGGGGGTATGGCATACACAAATAAGTTATGCTAATGAGCTCCTGTATCTCTTTTTCTACGAAATGACCCCTAGGAGTTGTTAGGACAAGCAGTACTCAGAGAATTGCTATAGTGCCATCCCCCCTCACACTGCATATTGTGACAGCGGTCTGTGGCCACTGATTGGTCTGTGGCCTAGCAAAGACCATCTAGGGGATTGCCAGGCAGGTGATAACAGGGCTTCTAGGGAGGGGAAAGTATAGCAGTGGGACTAGGCAGGGAGTTAAGGGAAGGGGGCAGAGAAACAATCTAGCTCAGCCTCTTTCCAGCCTATGTCCCATCTCAAAGGTTGCAGGTAGTGGTGCTAGGAAGATTTACCCCCCTGCAACACTGGCATTGTGTAATGCCAGGTCTATAAATAATATCATGGTCCTTCGGGACTTTCTGCAGGAGCAGAAGGTAGACCTGGCATGTGTGACTGAGACCTGGGTGAGAGAGGGAGAGACAGTATCTCTCTCCCAATCAGCTCTGCCTAGCTTCTCAGTCCTTCACCAACCAGAGACTAGGGGGCGGTGGGGGGAGGAATGGCTTTTCATCCGGGAGGCTTACTCCTTCAGGGCTCTCCCATCACCAGGGATCATGGGCATTGGTGGAGAATGTATCAGGCTGGGCCTTGGAACACCCTAAACTGATAGTCTTGGGTGATTTCAGTGTCCATGCTGATGATGCAGCCTCCACTCAGGCAGCAGACCTAGTGTTGTCCATGGCAGCCCTAGGACTCTCCCAACTTGTAACAGCCCCCATCCACCAGGCTGGGCACACACTCAATTTGATCTTCGCAGTGGGGGGTTACAGTGGACCGGATTACTGCCTTGGCAGTGCCATGGTTGGACCACTTTGCCTTGAAGGCTCGTTTAAATACTCCACTCTGACCTTTTTTGGGCAGCAAGCCTATTTGGGCTTGCCCGTGGAGCCAAATGGACCTAATGCAGCTTCAGATGGCTCTTTGGGAACCGAAGCTCCCTGGTGGCTCATTGAATGGGTTTGTAGAGACCAACTCTTGACAGCCATCAACAAGATCACTCCCCGGCGCCCTCGGCGCCCCCGGTCTAAGCTCGCTCCATGGTTTACCCAGGAGTTGTGGCTAATGAAACAGGGTCTAAGATGGCTAGAGAGGCAGTTGCAGCACACCCACGATGAAGCTTCAAGAGCATCTCATAGGACGTTTATGAGATCCTATGAGATGGCAGTCAAGGACACTAAAAGACAACATTATACGGCCACGATTGCATCCGCAAGCTCACGCCCAGCACAATTGTTTAGAAGAAAGGGGAGCGGTGACACAGTGGGTATATCCCACTGTCTTAACATCCAAACTGTGTCAGTTCGAGCCCCGCGCTGGTGTGAGCAGCCAGCCTGTTGTCCCCAGCTCATCGTCCACCCAGCGATTCGAAAGCCTCGGCAAGTAGATAAAATGGGAACCACTCCTTAGAGACGGTGGGCACACCAACTCCCCTGTGAGAAGGTGTTAGCTGTCAGTTGGGATGCCCTGCTCCAGTTTCGGATGGCAGTAGAAACTACTCAGCTACAAGAAAAATCCCTGCAGTGGGATGCTCCAGCCAGGCAGTGGCAGTGTGGTGATACGACATACGGGTCCTGAAGCCCCAACGTCATCAAGCCGGTCGACGCAGCCGTTCGGGACATGACTGATCCAAGCCAGAGACGTTTCCACCGTGTAGTTACGGCGTCTGCAATTAAAAATGAATTATATGTTATCTTTCCTATCCCCTATGAAACATTATTAGTCCCCTGTCTAAAAGTGTAACTGTAAATCACTATGAGCCCACTCGTCTGCAATTAAAAATGAATTATATGTTATCTTTCCTATCCCCTATGAAACATTATTAGTCCCCTGTCTAAATCACTATGAGCCCACTCGTGGTGAAAGCGATTAATAAATCAAAAGCATTATTATTATTATTATTATTATCATCATCATCATCATCATCATCATCATCATCATCATCATCATCATCATCATCATCATCATCATCATCATCATCATCATCATCATCATCATTACCATTATCATTATTACTGCTCTGTCTCAAGACAGGCGAAACTGTAGGGAACTGGATATTGGCAGGAAGGATGGCTCCAGAGCAAACTGATTTATGCAGTAGCTAAATTGCTTGCTCATAACTTTAATGCAAGTAGCTCACAAAGTAGAATTTTTGCTCACAAGACTCCACAGCTTAGAGGGCACATTGTTTTCAAGCTGTGGATATTTGAGTGGGGATTTCTGGGGAGAGGCCATGGCTCAGTGGTAGAGCCTTTGCTTTGCATACAGAAAGTCCCAGGTTCAGTCCCCCACATCTCCAGTTTAAAAAGGACCAGGCAGTAGGTGATGTGAAAGACCCATGCCTGGGACCCTGGAAACCCACTGCTGGTCTGATGATACTCACCTTGATGGACCAAGGGTCTGCATTGGTATAGGGCAACTTCAAGTGAGTGCATGACAACAGAGAAAACATAGGATTTACATTATGACTCAATTTGTGTAGAACAGGAAGACCTAAATTACATGGTTATGTTTCTTTGGAAAGATTTGCTCTCAAGAAAAGAATGCTCTCCCCTTTCCAATCAATTCTGAAAATAAAAAAGGATGTTAAAAGCCTTGTAAAAAGTACCTTCTCACAAACTTGTGGGTCTGAAAGTATGAACTTGAGACAATCCAAAATGGGGATTCAGTTGTTAAATCAATACAAGCTTTTCATAGCATGTCTGTATATTTGGATCTGTTCTGTATTTGTTTCCTTTTGCTGCACTTCTAATTTTTAGAACAAATGTTCTTATAGGGTTGTGCACAGTCACTTGAGACCTCAAGTACCTTTAGTCCTTGGGGAAAAAACTTATTTAATGGGCAAAAAATGTCTGATGCTTTTTCCCCTTGAAGGATGAGCCATGAAAACTGCAAGGGGAAAGGAGAAGTTCATACATGAAACAATTTTATTTAATTGTAAACACAATATGTGGTAAAAATAGCTTTTTTGTTCATCAGTGATAAGTGGAGAGATCAGAGCATTATTTACACATATTAAGAAATTTTGCTTACTTTATTTTAGAGCCAAACTATGTTACACACAAAATTCTCATACAAAACTCTTATAAGCTGTTCTTGTAAGCAAACGTGGCTGGAGGAGATGAATGGTAGAAGTCATTTGCTTCCAATGGTTACCTGGTATAACTGCCCCTCTTAAACTGTTCCTCCCTGCCAGTAGCTTTCCACATACATTTGGAAACTGTGGTGTATTTATTGTATACATTACAATTGAATGGTCTGTGAATTGGTTTAGTCATAAACCTTCTCAGTTCTGTTTATTAGATAGAAATATAGACTATATGAGCTCTGATGTTCTGACACCAGTTGCCCAAATCCTTGTATCTCCTCTAAAGGTGTGCATTCGATTTAACCAAGCTGAAAAAATACCAGGAAATACCTTACCAGTATTTTCCAGCTATTTTTAAAGTCAGTTACCTAATGGGGCTCAGTTTCAGCTATCCAAAATGGCCAAGCCCTAAAAATCCCAAAAATACCGATATTGGGATTTGGGAATATCAGGAAATACCAATATCGTTCAGGTTCAATAACTGAGCCCAAAAAATACTGGGGGTTTTGCACACTCCTGATCTCCTAGTTAAGAACTAAATGTTTTGAGCATACCCATCTCAGCTGTATGAACCTGAGAGCAGGAACCTGAATGAATACCCTAATCCTGATCTACAATTTAAAGGGGATACTGTAAAAACCTTAAGAGAAGAGGTTGGGAGAAGGGAGTAACACTGAAAAAGTGGTAAATAGGATATGGGTTTCCTGCCTAGTTTGAAATCACCTTGTCCTGAAACTGTTTTTCCTTTTTTAAAAAAAGAAAAAAAGGTATGGGGCTTCTGGGTTTTGCATCCAATGTATAATTTCACCCTTAGATGAGGAAAGATGCAACAAGGTTGCATTCATTGCTGTTATGGGGCAAATGAGAGGTACAATAGGCACCAAATTATTCTCTGCTGGAAAAGTCTACTCCGCTTACAAAGATATAGACTCAGATTTCTCTTACCTAAAAAGTGAGCTTTCTCTAGCCAACCCCCCCCCCCTGGAGTTATACAGATGCTCCTTCAGAGGAATGGACGCAACTTCCAGATAACTCATTTTAGAAACATGCATGAATTCAGGGGAAAATGATCTGCTCTGATGATTTGTCACATATCAATTAATGTGTCATCCAATAAATAACCATTCTATAGTTTGACATAATTATCAGAATAATATTGACAGTTCCTTGAGAACTTTCACTGCTGATATAACATTTGTACATATCTTGGCATCATACTTAACATATTGGGATAGCGCTTCTTCTCTATGGCCCAATCTGCATTTAGCATTTGCTCAGTTGTTTTACCAAACCCACACTGGAACAGAAAAAGATGCAGTTCAAAACCACATTCAACTAACCTGAGCCAACACCGTACTGACTGCAGAGTCACCCCCAAATGGCCATAAAATGGCCATAAATCTATGCAGACAGCCACAATAAAACCAGCTATCAAACAAAGTGAAAGCAGCATGCAGTCTGGACACTGCCATAAAATGTGACACTCAATCAAAGTGAAAGTGGCATGCAATGTAGACGGGAATTTCTGTTCCAGTGTGGGTTTGGTATAACAGCAGAGCAAAAATCTCCATGTCAACAATGCTTCCCATTTCACCATTTAAAGATGGGGGAAGAGTATCTTCTTTTAAACCAGTGTCTATTTCTTCTTGGAATATATAATCAACACATAACTAGCTCAGAGATCTCTGTATGAACTTTGAGGGACCCAAGGTGTCTCTTTTTATGGTACTCCCAATCCAAGGCTCCATATTGCATTTTGTCATGTGTGTGCCTGTGTGGACCCACAGTATAGTCTCTTAACAGATCATGTTATAAACACATTTTTAGTGGATTCTCATCTCTAGGTTATCATGAAAAGAAAAGAGAGAGAGTGTTTCTCAAAGATGCTTCATCATTTGTAATCCCTATATCCACTAGTAGGGCTGACTACAGGCTCTGGAGGGCTTATAGATGTTGTCAAGCCCCCTTCTCCAATCTTCTGCTTAGAAGAGATGCAGCTAGATAACTGGAGTGGGCATGTAGCAATGGCTACACTTGGGGCAACTGCTGGCACTGCCTTGCTTATTCCTCTGTGGCCTTTATTCACTTGAGTGAGCAATGAGTTCATGGTGACAATCAGTGAATGTGTGAATGGTGACAATGCTGCCTGCCCTGAGTTGGAAGCAGAATTCTCTTAATTGCGTTGACTTAATCACCCTTTGGTCTCAACGAGAAAGGGCATCTATCAATAGAGTAGATACATAAACAAATCAGGGAAAAGAATCAAACTCTGCTTGGAAAGCTGAGCCCTTCCCCCCAGTGCTCATAAAGCAGGTCCTGCATCTACCTTGCTGTGTCACTGCTTTTTAATTACTACCATATTCATATTCATCCTCCTCCCACTGAGCCTGGTTTTCATACCCCTTTCTTTATTAGCAGTTGATAGGTATTAATAATATAACATAATCAATGGCACTTTTTTGGAACATCTTGAGTTAAAAAGGATACACCCTTGTCCTGAAGACTGTGTACAATATAAGCTTCAAATAAAGAGAAATGAGGAATGAGTATCAGCAGATGCAGAGAGTGCTGGCTTCATCTCTCCTATGAAGGAGAAGAGAGGGTCAGGGTCTCCATTCAGGATTGAACTGTGGGTTTGACTCAATGTGGGGCAGTATATGCATAGCCAATGGAGGGGAGTTGGGCATTCACTCAGTAGTAGAGCATATGCCCTGTATCCATCAGAAGGTCTGATGTTACAGAAAGAACATAAGATAGTCCTACTGTGTAAGATAAACCTAGGCTGCGGTCACATGGAGCATTAGCCACGCTACTGAGATGGATAATAGGCAGATTTTCTGGGCGCGATCACACCACAACATCTGGGAAGTGTAGAGCACCCATGGCGAACCCAAGGCTTCCCGCCGAAGATGCGGAGTTAAAAACTAGTACCTCTGAGGTACTAGTTTCCGGAAAGCGCAGGGCAAGGGCTGGCATCTGATCACATTTCTGGTTGTAGTCCATGGCATCCGGCGCCCGCCCATGTCCCATCGCAAACAGTTTTTTTCCCCAAGTCTCCACAGGATGCGCACAAGCACCCAACGGCGCATGCGCACAAAGAGGAAAGTGAAAGTTTTATTGCTTCGCAGAATCGTGCATGCCGTTGGTAAGATCACGCCGCACCACTTCTTTGCCGCGCTGCAGGATCGTCGTGTGATCGCCACCTCGCCCGTACCCACAGGACCTTGACGGGACCTGTGATCGGGTGGCTGTGCATTATTTTTCTCCAGGCCAAACTGCCACGCTCCCCCCACACACACATTTTACAGCCCATGTGACCGGGACCCTAAATGATCATGGAGTTGGAAAATATTCCCTAAAATGAAAATTGACAGTGTTTAAGGTTTTTCAGTGTAGAAGAAAGTGGGGGCATGATAGAGATTTATAAAAATTATGTGTGGTATGAAGAAAGTAGATGAAGAGATAGCCAGTGTGTTTTAGTGGTTAGAACATTAGACTAGGATGTTGGCAAATCCCAGCTCAGCTCTGAAGCTTTCTGATTGTCTTTGAGCCAGTTATTCTGTCTCAGCCAAACACACAGGGCTGTTACGAGGATAAAATGGATGAGGGAAGAACAATGTACACTGCCCTGGGGTCCTTGGAGGAAGGACAGGATAAAAATGTGCTTAATAAAGACAGCTTTTCTTTCCATAATGCTGGAACTCAGGGGCATTCGCTGAAGATAAAGGACAGTAGATTCAGGACAGGCAAAAATACTCTTTCACACAACACAGGATTAAAGAATTTGTTGTCACAAGATGTAATGAAATGTACTTGCTTTGATGGCTTTTAAGGGAGATTAAATAGGTCCACCAATGGCACTTAGCCAGATGGCCCAATGGAACCTCCATGCTCAGAGACAGTATACTACTGACCAGTTTTCGTGTGGCAATGACAGGATTAGATATCTATTTAGACACTGTGCTTTACCGGATGCTTTACCGGATGGATCAACTACTGTTCTATCATTTGTCAGGGCTGTTCTTACATTCAGATACAGCCTCTGGCATCTCCAGTGAACATATCCCAGATACAAGAGTGGAGAACACTGCCAGTTAGCGTAGGCATTATTGACCTTGATATACTAATAGTCTGACTCAGTGTAAGTGAGCTTTATTTGTTTATTTAAAACATGTTTGTGCTAGCTTTCTACCCAAATAGGGTCTTTCAAGTGTAGTGAATAATAAAAACATACAGACATCCAAACACACGTAACAACACAACCTGGGAGGAGAGCAGTGACATGCTTTTTCTACCAACTAAGAGGACCCATATAGCCTCCTATGATTTTTGGAGAACTAGGTTTGTTCCTTCCCCTCAGTTACCAGGTGTTCTAAAGCTAGCAAGTATATAGGCTTTGGGTTCGCTACCGTGAGGTACAATTTGTGGTAAGCAAGTAGAATACACAGATCACTGAAGCAGGAATGTGTATAGAAACATCACAAAACATTTATTTATTTACAAGTTAGTTTCCAAGAGCAGATCAGCAGCACAGGTCTCCAGATAGATAGAGTTGAAATCTGGGTCTCGTACATAAATTTAAACTAGATATGGCTTCAGAGTGTGATCTTGATTTTCGTCAATGCTTCCAGGAACAAACAGGCTGTTATTGACTGCCCACTTGGTTGGATCCTCTCA